>NC_051217.1:8735000-9012500 GCF_015220715.1 Pygocentrus nattereri | reverse complement strand
GTATGCACTTCAGACTTTTTCTGTTTGTTTCAATGTTGAGAAATGCCATAAATGATCATAATTAAATATCTTCTCCTCTATATTAAAGCAGGTGTTATCTATTAAAAATTCAGAATATGCCTGTCACAGTCCGACTCTGATTAATTATTTGGGCTGGGTTTCCAAAAAACATGTTATGACAAAGATGATTATTAAATGGTAGAGAGCACATCACACTTAACACTTTCTACCATTTAAAGGACGTATATCCTGCACTTTCCTTGCATTTTGGTTTTGTCCCTGAGCTCCACTTATAACGTTTTATGTACCAAAAACATCCCTTTCAAACAAATCTTTATCCCTTGGAAGTGACCTGGCTGTTGTTCTTACAGTGTCTTTAAGACTGATATATGTAACTGACCTCTGCTCTGATTGGCTGTCCTGTTTTGTACTTCCAAAGAGCGCCCCAGGCTGAAACAGCACTTACACCATCAGTGTGAATGGTCAGGGCTAAACCTCTGTAGGCTGAATAAGTAGGCATAAGAAATATGTTTTGACATCACAGAAACAAAATAGGCTGTTTGTGCAGCTTATCTGCCATATATGGACCATAAGGACTAGTAACTGAACATATGTTTTGAAACAACTTTTACATACTAAATCGAATTATTTTATTTAAAATGCTTTGCCTTGGCATGGTATGAGCCCTTTGAAATGGACTTAAAATGCTTTTGAGAAACGGCTCTGATGATCTGAATGAGCCAAATTCACAGTTTACTTGTTGCAGTGTAAACATATGCTTATGAAAGCCAACAATGGTGGAAAATAATTGTGTTCAGCTTAAACAACTGCAATCAGGTGACTGTGTTATGATTACAATCAGCCTACACTCTGAAAAAAAGATCTTCAAGGGTTCTTTAGGAAAGAAAATGGTTCTACATAGAACTATCAACACTTGAAGAACCCTTTGTATGAGTAAAGGATTCTTTGAATCTTTAAATGTGCTGTAGATGGTTCTATATAGAGCCTTTTTAAAAAGGGTTCTGTTTAGCACCAAAAAGAGCTCTTATACTGTAACAAGCTTGACATCGTAACAAGAGAAGAACCCTTTTGGGGTGCTGTATAGAACCGCTTTAAAAAGGGTTTATATAGAACCATGTACAGCACCAAAGAAAGTTCTCTGAGTGTTTGTAGTTCTATATAGAACCGTTTTCTTTAGTAAAGAACCCTTCAGAACCATCTTTTATGTGTAGTTTAGAATGTGAAATTTTATTTCATTGCGTGTGATGATTATTTGTTACAGTCCAGTTTAGAGTCTTCAGTTTTGACAAAATTTCTCCGCATGTTTTAATGAGCTACAAATAAGAATAAAATGTAACAAGATGCATTTATGCTGTATTCACCACAGGGGAGCTAGGAGAGTTAGAGTTAAAACAGAGCAAGAACAGCAGAAGGCATGTAAATTTCTCTCTCACTCTGGTTCTGTTCTTTGTCTGCTGCTGTATCAGTCTCTCCTGTCATCACATGCACATCTGCACTATATCATCCCATCACTGAGAGTGCAGTCCTCTCACTGCGGGTGTGTGAGCATGTGCTAATGTATTAAGTGTATATACATGTGTGTGCATGTGTTTATATCCATCTGTTTTGCGTGTTCATATCGGAGGGTGGAGGCCACTAGCCTTTGGACGTGCACATTTGAAGGGTGTGTAAACCTGAAGGGTTTACTGGTTTGCCTGCAGTTCAGCAGAGGGGTTATCAGCTGTCCTGCTGAAGCTGTCTCCTCTAATTCCCCTCGCTCTGATCTCCTGCCCACCATGACCCCTCCAACTCAGCTCCAGGCTCATAAAGCTCCGAGGTATATCCTCATCTCTAGCTGTGCTTCTTGTAATCTGGAAGATCAATGTGGGCTTGGGATTCCCCGTACATAAGCCACGCAGGTTCCACCCTTAGAAGCTGTAGTTAGCAAAAGCAGTGAAATTTTATTTTCATTATTTCTCACTCAGAGCTCACTGAAACAAGCAGAGACACTCCGTTGGAAGTGGAGATTCTAAACTTTCAAACAGCATCATATTTGCGTTGTTTGTTTATGTTTAAGAGATATTTTATTATGATCTGAATGTGATAAATTTGCATGGACTGTGTGGGAGAAATAATTAAACAAAGGTGTACAAAGTCTTGTTTAAATAAAAATGTATTATTACGTTATTACTTATGCAGTAACTCTCAACTTCTAACAGTTAAAGGTAAAAGCCACTGACTGTTCAATATTTTTATGTAATTAAATCATTAACATATATCAAGTTCACAGTAGTGGTGGTAGGAACAATACGTCTAAAGCAATGCCTCTAAAAGCTACCTCAAAAATGTATCATACAAAATGATTGTAAATATGCTGCACAATGCCTGGCACATTGTTTTATGATTGCTTTGAGAGAATGTTTAGGCTTAAAAGTTTTTAAAATGCATGTACAGGCAGAGTATTTTAAGGTAAAATAATATCCAAAGAAAACCTATTTTTTACTATTTTACTATATCCACCTTTTTACCATTCACAACTTTTTGATTTTGGGGTGCAAATGAAATGGCTATATTTGCTTTGTAAACATTTCTTGTTGCTATCACCACCACTGTAAAGAAACCAGAGACTATAAATTTCTCTAAAATTCATCATCTGACATTAAACGACTCTGAATCACAATTCATGATATAACGACTGAATTATGCAGAAATGTTGAAAAATTGGTGGACTTTCCCTTAAAACCAAGGAGATAATATAGTGACTGTGACAAAGTGGTTTAAGCCAGTCAAATATTTCTAACAGCTGGAAAAAAGCTCTTTTCCCGCTCAGCCTTTCTGTCTCTTTCAAACAAACTTGTCTTGCCTTTGCTTTTCTTCTCTGCGGCTCCTTCAAATAAGCCTCCATCCCCTGTGATTAGCCACTCTGTAATTTCACTGGGGCTCTCCGGGGAGGATGAGACTGTTTGTTTTCGCTTGTCTGACTGTTTAGTTGCAGATTTGGACGGAGTGAGAATGATACAACTTCCCCTGACACACACACACACCAAAACAAACTATTTCTGAGACCAGACTGGAACAGTGTGAAGAGGCCGACAGTTCACTCTGCAGGGCCAAGGCTGACATTACTATCAGTTTATTATACATTAAGCCTGGGGTGGAACAGTTTAAGCCTCAGGGATAGTTTAGTCTGTAGATTGTGTAGGAACCACATCTAAAAAGGAATCTAGAAAGCTCCACATTGTAAGCTTTTAGGAATATATGGTGGATTAAGCAGTGACCTGTCTAAAGAGGTAAAGTGACACAGTTGTGGAAGGAGGAGTTTCCAGGAATGTATTTATATGACAGATACTGGAATACCACAAGGCTCACTCATGAGTCACTGTGACACAAACTCCAGCAGAAGAAAACAAGCCCATTCCATGACACGTGTTTTTAATGAGCACCAGAGAGGACTTGAGCACAACGCCAGAGTGGGAACATTTCACTGACCATTACACCATTTCTAACTATGCCTGTCTGCATGTACCTATAAAAACTTTAACAATTCGGTGGTTACATGTTGAAACAGGTTTGGGCAAGTTTGTTTCCTTCTGTCGTCCAGACTTAAAACCTTAAACCTTAAACCACTGTTTTACTCACAGCCAGCAACAATGTTCTACACATTTCTCTATGTGTCTCTAAGTCATGTGGAAGTGGAGTTGACTCACTGCTGCAATTCAGTAGTGGTGTGGAGTAAAACTACTGTACCTCCATTGAGTGGCTGACTCTGATGTAAGCACATGCTGGGCTAAAGGCTCCAGTGCCGCACGTTAACAGGTGAGTGCTGTTATACTGCTGAATCAGCTTGATGTAGTTGGCACACTCCGGCTGTGAAAGAGAGGTAAATATATTTTATAATGTGTAGACATCTAACTATGTTTTACCCACAGATGTCCTCTTTTATAACTACTGCTAACACGGCCAGGCTTTATGTTGTTCAAAATCCATTCAACTTAATGAAAAACTGAAACGCAAGTATGGAAATATAAAATTATTTTCAGCTTGCCTACTTTCGACTTGTATCAAGTTTAAAACACTTTGCTATCAAGGTGATCTATGTTGTTGCTAAAGTTATTTCGTGAATCTCAACAAATACTGTAAGCCAGGAGTGCACAACTCTGGTCCTGGAGGGCCGGTGTCCAGTTTGGTGTTTTACCTACTCAAACACAACTAATTACACATACCTGTTAATTGCTAGGTTCAGTGGGTGTGTTTGAGTAGGGAAACCTCCATACTGTGCTGGACACCAGCCGTCCGGGACCAAAGTTGTGCATCTCTGCTGTAAGCAATCAATGTAAATATTCAATGATTAATTTGTCTTGTTTGCTCAAATTTGACCTTAAAAAAAGATTTTTTCACATAAGCTGCAGTTCAATGTGTTGCAGCCGAATGAGTGGACATACAGCTTTAGTACAATGTATTTACTTTTAATAAATCAATAACACTACTTTCAGCATGTGAACATTAAACTCATGTGAATGTAGCATAAACATAAAGGTGAGTTTCCCAAAATTAATTATGTCCACTGAGAGCAACAATGACTGCATATTTCCACCAATTACATACACCATGCAGCCACTTCATTAAGTACACCTACTTTTATCTACACTTATCAGTCCATTTTATTAGCTCCATGTACCATGTAGGTGCACTGTGTAGTTCTACAATTACAGAGTGCAGTTCATCTGTCTCTCTGCATACTTTGTTAGCCCCCTTTCACACTGCAATTCAATGGTCAGGACCTCCACAGGACCACCACAGAGCAGGTGTTATCTGGGTGGTGAATCATTCTCAGCACTGCAGTGATACTGATGTGGTGGTGGTGGCATGTTAATGTGCGTTACACTGGTACAAGTGAATCAAACACAGCAGCATGACTAGAGATTTTGACCACGATCCACTGACGCTATCAGTCACACCCATCTTGTTGGTCCACTTTGCAGATGTAACAGGAACTGGCACTGCACTGTTTGTGTTAGTCATCTTCTAGCCCTCCCTAAGTAGTCAGTCCAGCAGTGACGCTGAGCTGTTTAAAAACACTTACTAACAGGTCACCAATATTTCAATGTCACTGCACTGTGGTGGTCCTGACCATTGAAGAAGAGGGTAAATGGGGGCTAACAAAGAATGCAGAGAAATAGATGGACAACAGTATGTAATTGTAGAACTATAATGTGCACCTATATAGTAAGTTGACATTATAAACAACTTTCCACATTTTAAATGTTACAGATTTTAAATGCATTTACCTTCTCCCTGCCCTGCATGAGACACTGCTCCACCTGCTCCTCAGAACTAGCCCAATGGATCTGAGAAAGCGAGAGAGAGAGAGAGAGAGAGAGAGAGAGAGAGAGAGAGAAGTTTACTGGTGATTTCCAAAGTCTGGAGAATGATCTCATTGTGTCCATTACTGGTATATGGAGCACTGAACTGGTCACATTTGCCAAATTTCCATTTCTTACCGAACTAACCACATTCACATTAACATTAATGGGCTAAGCAAACCGTCATTTTCAAAAGCATGTAAACCATGGAAGACTTTAAGGGCAAAATTCCTCATTAGCATACAGTGTTTATGTCTGAGTGGGATATAACCTTTCTGCCTCTCTATTTTTGTCTACTTAGTCACTCTGTTACCCTCTCTAATACTCTCTAAAGAAAGATCTTTTAAAGAGAAAAGGGGACATCATTAAAGGCTGTTTAACTACTGCACCACTGTTAGGTAATTATTGCTAATATGTTGAATATTATTAATATTATTAATTATTAATATAATACTGCACATCATTATGTCATTTCACACATTACGCAAAGATTATGATTGTATGAAATAATGGTCATTTGCTAAAGTTGTTTAGTGGTTTCTCATTTCTTTCAATGTGCAGTTTATGAAAGCAAAATTTTACTCGAACCCTCTTACATACAGGTGGAAAGCGGACAGAGAAGGCCAGAAATATGGTTTAGTGCCATCTTATGGAGAGATAAAAAAAACAATGAGACCTTAAAAGATAATTACACTGTTTATTACTATGTTTAACATATTTGCATAATTAAATGGCTAAGATGTGAACAAAGTCATTCAGAGTGGTTTAATGTGAAATGCACTTTTATATAGAAATTTTTGAGTCAGAATCGTTCACAGCAGTAATGAATGGAACCAGAAGTCTGAAGCCTCTAAAAGCTTCCTCACACAAAACTATTAAATTAAATAATTATGAGCATTTGAAACATATTGTTTTACGAGCACGTTTCTCTTCTGTGTAGTTGAATTACTTCTGTTTTACCATTATCAACAGTACATAGAAAAACTCACAGAACACATGTAGTTTCACAAAATAAAATGGCTATATTTGTGCTGTATATTTGTGCATGACTCCTGGTCATCATGGCCCTCTTATCTCTACCACTATGTTTCTGTGCAATGCACCATTTCACATCAAACTCTACATACTTTTGTTGACATCTCAATGTTTGAATAATGCAGAAATTTTGAAAAAATCAAGTGCAGTTCTCTTTAAAACTGTATTCTGCATCTGGTAACCACTGATAAGAGACACCAGAGATCTCCTATTCCTTTTTGTATTAACAGGCAGAAGCTTAGTTACTGCATTCTGGATGAAGTGTTGGCAGACAAAGCCTCAAGTAAAGGGAGTTATATTAATCCATACATGAACAGATCAAAGCATAAATCAGTTTCCTGTTCAGTGAATGACAACATACAATTTAGTTTGTCAATACCCATTGGCTTGAAAAAAGTTACCTCTCACTGCTGTGCTAACCTGCCTGTCAAATTTTAGAGTGCAGTCAAAGACAACTCCAAGATTTTTGTGAAGCTCTGTATGCCATTGGATCTGTCAGCTATTATAACTTCTTGTCTTGTCATCATTTAACTGGAAAACGTTCAGACATTTAATATCAGTGAGACAAACGAATGGGAGGTGTAAAGACCTGTTATTATTGGGTTAAAAATGCTGGTGCATTCCATTAACATTACAGACACTACAAAAAGAGAGACAGAGAGACAGCTAATGACATGGTGTGGCTGCGTGCAAATGACATACATTTTACCAAGACGCCAATTCACCTGTAACACTGCAGTCATGACCTGTAGGACACAAAAACACACACACACACACACACACATGCATAAACACACGCACACATAGCCCTACCTCACTGTGAGGTGCACTGACTCTGTCTAGGTTAAGAGAATAGAGGATGTCTTTCCCGCCAATGATCAGCCTCTCCTGAGTCTCATCCAGCAGCATACTGTAATGCTGTAGAACCCCCTCTCCAGCCTGGAACACCCAGGTCCTGTTCAAATCCCAGAGCTCTACATATGCACAGGAAACACAGAAAGAACACTGTAAGTGACATCATGGAGGGATCAACAGATTATGGTAATGAGCGAGCTTTATCCTGAAGCTAGGCAAAACAGTGCTGTTGGAGTCTATAGAGTTTTGGAGTATTCTCTCTAGACCAGTGCATTCGGATTGTGGTCATACAGCTGGAATAGGATTAGTCCGGTCATACTTGAGCCCTCAATTAAACACGATGCTTTGAAGGCAGAGAAAAGGAAAAGGCAGATGAATCAAGGTGTACGGTGTCAACAATTTATACCATTTCAGCCTCAATTTCCTGACTGTGTGTGAGCTTGGATCCCTTCAGTGCTCTTGTTTAAGCCACTCTAGATGCAATCCCCTGATTTCCGCTGTGTAAGAGTGTGTGTGTGTGTGTGTGTGTGTGTGTGTGTGTGTGTGTGTGTGTGTGTGTGTGTGCGCGCATGTGTGTGTTTGTAGGCCCTCTGGTCATCCACTGTGCTCTACCTAAATCTGTTTGTGATTTCAGAGGGCCTCTGGATGACTCTTTTCTGAAAAATATCAGCCTAGGACCTAACACACACACACAGACACATACACATATGACCAGAGGCTGCTCCCTGCTGAGTGGGTTATTTCAGAGGATCACTGACTGCCTCAGTGGAAGAGAGGGATAGTATATAAGATGCCTTTAGGGGACAGAAAAGGACCGATCAAGATAAAGAGAGACAGAGCAAGTAAACGGATAGATGGATATATAGACAGACAGATGGGGAGATGACTCAACTGAGGGGCTCACAAGACTTGACTCAGACTTGCACTCTACTGTCTCAAGTCTTGAATCGTACCCCAGATACTCAACACTCAACTCGGACTTGCACCCCAAATACTGAGAGACTCGACTCAGATACTCGCACCTCAGATACTCGCTCCTCAGACACTCAAGATTCAATTTGGACTCACACCCCAGAAACTCCAGACTCGACTTACACTCCAGATACTCAAGAGTCAACTCGGACTTGCACTCCAAATACTGAGAGACTCGATTCAGACTCGCACCTCAGATACTCAAGACTCAACATAGACTCACACCCTAGATACTCGAGACTCGACTCAGACTTGCACCCATGATACTTCAGATTCGACTCAGACTTGCACCCTTGATACTCGAGACTCAACTCAGACCCCAGATACTCAAAATTCGACTCGCACTCCAAATACTCCAGACTCGTCTCACACACCAGATACTCCAGACTGGCCTTGGATTTGCACTTGAAACTCGACTCAGACTTGGAACCCAGACACTCCACACTCAACTAACACCCCAGATCAGATACTCAAAAGTCACCTCTGACATGCACCCTAAATTCTAAGAGACTCAACTTGACTAAGACTCTCACCTCAGATAGTCAAGACTCGCACCCCAGAGACTTGAGCCTCAACTCAGACTCACATCCTACAAACTCAAGACTTGACTCTCACTGCAGATACTCAAGACTCGACTTAGACTGGCATAAATAAACTCATGACCATTTCTGATATATGATACAGAATTTTGATGAAGATCTTTTTCCGCTTTTAATTTTTTTCCCCTTTACATCCATTGCTTTTCCAAATTTACATTAATATGTATATACTATATTAAGAACAGCAAATCATTCTTTCTCCAATAAGTTTTACATTTTAAAGATTTTTCAGTTTTGTTTATCTTTTTTTAACATTATTTGAACATTCCAGCTATAACTGCACACTGAACACTTCAAGATGACTGAACAAACTATTCAAAATATGTACCACAGTAGTAAACATTCTATACCAAGTAAAAACACTATATAACAGTGTAAATACTAACAAACATGAAGTGAATACAGTAAAATGTAAAGATTTAATTATCTAATTTTTACAATTTTTTTTACTTTTTCGATAAGTTACTTACAATAACACAGGTTTAGTTTCTGATTTCTTGGTGCACTCAAACAATTACAGATTTGAAAAATTTCATCAGCAGCACATCTGATTTAATTTAATAAGGAACTGATTAGCTGAACTTGTTACTGGATGGTAACTGTAAATACTGGGCTTCCTTGAGGAAAGCTCTGTAAAGCAAAATCACCCTGCATTGTTTATTTGTATTTATTCTATAAAAGTAATGACAGGTAGATGCACAGATAGATTTTTGCAGGGAAAATGAATCAAGTGGCCCCCCAATGCAATAAATGCAATAAATCTGAATGCAATAAATGTAAAGATCGAAAAGAGAAAATATGGTTTATGGATATTCGTGAGATTATCCTTAACAGTAACCATGAGATGTTCATGTATGGTAATTCTATTGGGAAGTGGTTTTACTGCAAGCTGTTACAAATTATAGTCACCCCACTGTTTAAGCGTTAAACTCTAAACCCTCTCCACCCTGGCCCTGCAGCGTGAGCTCTCTCTGATGAGGTGTCGGGTAGAAACGGCATGAGGAAGAAGAGAGGACTGAGAAATTAAGCTTAATAGTGTTTTACCTAAAGCAAAATACACAAGAGAAAATTACTAATAGATCAGGAATGTGAGAACAGCCACAGGGGTTTCTGCTTTTCACTGATTCCTATTAATCTACATTTTCTGCTTTGATCCATGTGTCCTACTGATGTTTATTTGATCTGACATTTGTTTTATTTATATTGAGTGCATAATACATTGTGCACTTCCCAAGGGCCCGTCTCTCCTTTAATGTCATTATGAGCTTCTTACTCATGTTAAATCTACTCATCCGACCTCATCCGTGAGGTTCCAATAAAGCAGAGTACAGCCATTTAAGCCAGATAAATTAGAAAGGCTCGGTATCAGGTGAGGCTGCAGGGTCATTCAGCCCTATCGAACCTGCTGTGTTATGTTCCATTAATCAGGTCGAGCCATGATAAAGAGGCGGGTGGGTCGTTATTGTTTATGAAGGGGCTGTACGGCCAGAACAAACAGCAAATTACAAATGTCCAACTCGAAAGCAAACCTTCAACATAACCCCTACGGCAATGAGCATTTGAACTTCTAAATAATACTTACTCACTGAGAGCCCCTGACCTGGGCAAAGGTCATACCATTAGGTGCTCCAGGGGAGGGGCAGAGCAAGTTGAAATTTAAAAGGAAATCCAACACCATTCATTAACATCAGCATCAAGGCCACAGTGCTTTGGGTGATGTGACCTTTTGCAGAAAGCTTAAGGCATTTGGTAAAATTCTACTTATCTTTGATCTTCTTTGGTCAACCACCTACATCCAAAAACAACTTACTCAAGAAATTAAACAGTATTGTGCAAAACTAGGCACATTAAATAAATGTGTGTAACTACCTAGGGGAGTAGATGTGTTTTTGCATGTAAAAATGATATAATAAATTTGGTATACATACACATAAACTGTAATTTAATGAAACCATTAAATTAATGTGTAATTCAACCAAAGATCTTTTGTTTTAAAAAATGTTACCGATATCTTCTCAGATTTATCTTCTGAAACATCAGAGAGGTTTGAGAGACACAGGTTTCTCATTTTTTCTCTATGCAGCCTCACCATTGCAAGGATTTGTTGAATTATATCACTAGTAGGTCTGATTTATTGGAACAATTCTATACAAAAAAATTACAATTTACACTATTTGCCAAGACATGTTTGCTGATAGGTAATTTAGTTAATGTTACTCAAAATCTTTCGGTGACACAAGTAGTGTTCAGACATGGTGAGTTTTACATGGAGAGGGATAATGTAATCTTTCCTGGTATGTCTGTCATTTTAGTCTTGTCCAAATCACCATTTTATTCATTTTTATGCACTGCAAACTCTTATTCCAGCACTTTATCTTGCCTACTATAAAATAATCCCAGTTTATTTTAATTCTGTGTGAACTGACATCATTATAATTGCCATCATGGTCTGTGAAAAAGGTTTTTTGTAATTATGGAAGAACTTAAAGAGCCATTTACATTTCAAGCCAATATGTTCCATCCTACTTACTAAGTGTATGACCCTGAACATTAAAAACAGTGCCAAAAAAGTTTGATTTTATGTAGTAATTGTTTATTGGCTATACGTTGCCAAGCTAATGACAATGCAAATGACACACAACTTTCACTTGAGACAGTATGGTAAACAAATAAACAGCTAAATGAAATCTTTTGACCCATTTTTTTTGTAAGTCAAGGCAATGTGTAACTCGAGTATCACTGTAAGAGATAGAAACTGTAATTTATACCAAGATATATCATTGTCTGTAGCTCCACTACAAAACCAAGGAGGAAAACTTTGGATGAAATGCAAGCATACAGGACACATGTCCAGGCTAATCAACTACATTTAAGGTGAAGGGAATAACTGTATGCACATTTGATTTTTTTGTGAATCGCTTCTTGTAGTTAATGAATTATTTATTAGCTCAACAAGATATTGGAGAATTGGGCATATTGACTTTGCAACTACAAATAATGAGCTTCCTCAAGGGGATGGTCAGAAATGGTTAGGCTGATTATAAATTGATTTGATTATTGTTTATTTGTATACACCCTTTAATCGAAGCTTACTTCTCAGGTAGGATCTTTGAAGATCATAGAAAAACTAATTGAACATCCAGAACTCTGCTCTAAACAGCCTACAGCATTACAGTACACCTGTAGCAAGGATTTTCAGCTCCCCACTCTATTCCTTGCTATATGGAATAGTTCTGTGCTCACAGTTTAAATGTTTCTTGTCAGCTGTACTTTGTCATGTTGTCATTTTTGTTGTTTCTGGTTTTTGTCATCAAGCTGTGTTGATTTATTCAGAGGAAACAGCATCGATCACATTCTCTGTCTCTGGAAGTAATAACTGAGAATTAAAGCCATATAAAGCCACAAGCACTGAAAACAGGACAGACTCAACTCAATAAAATCTCAACACTAATATAGGAAATACATAGCTAATGGGATATAGATTGAAATGGAAATGACCCAGTGCATCCTTCAAATCAACATCCACATATGCTGACCAGACTCTCTCTCTCTCCCTCTCTCTCTCTTAAAATAAAGACCCATTTCCTCCATCTAAGTCCTCCATGTGGGAAGAGTGAGAAGAATGAGTCGCTCTAAAGGCCGGAAAACTGGCCGGATCTCCCTAAAGAGCCTTTGGTGGATGCAAGAGTCCAGATTTAGGGAGGTGGACGATAGACTGATTGAAGAAGTGGATGTATACTCCCCTCACCAAGGGGCTATTGGTTATCAGAGATAGGAAAGTGCTTTCATCCCAGAGAGGAAACAATGTTCTCCCTTTTATGTGTCACTCTGGATTTATTTCATCTCTCCGTCTAACAGGAAGAGCCATACAGTACATCCTATATTAAATGACCTTTTGCACTGCACAATGACGTGGTCTGTAAAGAAAAGCCGTATACAGTGCCTCGGTGAAGATGAATGTTAAGTGAGATATGGTTAAAACACGGTAATTACACTTAATCAAACGCACTGATTGAAAATGGAGATTATTTTGTAACTCAGGTGGCTGACACTGATTACTCCACAGGACATGGGGAACGTAAAGACCCTGCTGGAGAGCATGCCTTCTTTAAACTAGCATATTGACTTCGTTAACCTAGTAACCTCTGTAATTATCAAAAAGCTGATACTGCTTTCGGAAACTTGATAACAGACTGCATGTCTGGCCCTGACTAACCAATAATTCCCTTCAGAAACAAAACAAAGCAATCAATATTTATGTCCATTCTGCCAATGAAGAAGCACAAGGCAACATAGTCGCCATCATAATAAAATCTTGTATTTCCAAAATAGTAACTTTCTAAGAAAAGAACATTTGTGCAAAGTGAGCATATATTTATTCTAATTCACTTTTGTTGGTTCATTCATAATGAAACACTCACATGGTGAAAAAAGCAGTTAGTGTTTTTAATGTCTATTTTTTTTAAGTGAAGCTCTAAGTTTTTGATCTGACAGCAACATGTTGTACATTGCATTAGCCCTGTAAGAACATTTATAGAAGTCATTTGCCATATATATTAGTTTTGTATTTTGTTAAATCCTAAGAACTTAAATCCTGGTTTTAATGTGAACAAATACAAGTGGAAAACCATGAATAGTAGAGCCAGAACCTTAGTTCAGGCCACTAATGTGAAAAAAACTAACGCTAATTACTGCAGATGCCCTTTTAGGATTTCTGTTAGTATGTTAGTGCAAAGGTATACACTGTACATGAGCATATTGTGGCATCTGAAGCTTGCAAAAGACATTCCATATGTTTTATTTGAAACTTGTACATATATTTTACCTTGTATGCTGCAGTTTTACAGTGAATCTCTGAATAAAGAACATAGAGCATAGCGCACATGCCACTGTTTTCCATTTCTAACTGATGAAAGCCAATTAGGCTATCACTCGTGTTCACATTCAGCGACGAATGTAGGACTTTGACAAGGTGATGTTTTTCCTTACAAAATTGGTCCCACCCATTTTAAATCAAAATGTGATTGGTTGATTCCACTGTCAGTTTCTTAATCGAGGTGCTTCTGTCCAGATCCTGAAGGCCTGACCAAAGGTAGAGCTTGCTTGACTTTATCTACCTGGACACCATGAAAAAATATCCTGATTGGACAACTGTCTGTTAAGTATTTACATAAATAAAGTTTACAGAAATCAACGGGCTTAGAAGGCCCTGAAGGTTTCTTACTGCAAATGCAGTATTGGAATGGAGGGTGAAATCAGTCTATTTTGTAGATCTTTTCCTTTGGACCTCTTTATGATTTGCATGTTCATTCACAAAAAACAAGGGCACTCTCCACATGTCTTTGGTACAGACTTATGTGCACACACACACACACACACACACACACACACACACACATACTCACACACACATACTCACACACACTCCTGAAATGTTTCCACCCTAATCCAAGTCAACAGCATGATAAACAGTTTGTGTGTCTCTGTCTCTGCAGGTCGTGCGAGGTGAAGGCCCTTTGCTCTGAAATGAAGCCCTGAGGATTACACTTCCTGTGGGCTGACTGGCAAGGGCATCTCACTGGTCTGGAGCCCAGATGGCAAGACAGCCTTGTAGAGAGGATGCCTCCAGGGCTTAAACTGCACCCTTCACTGCTTTCTGTATGTCCTGTATGATCCTCTGTCACCGGGGTTATTTCTACTGTCTGCCTGTGCCAAAATACAGCCGTCATAACTACCCCATTCCAGAGCTCTCAGTAGGACAGAGGAAATGAAACCTGGCTTACGCCAGCCAATTCATTCTCCCACTCAATGATACTGCAAGACAAAATATGGCATTGCTTTGTTGTTTTTAAAAAGTTCTGCATGTTGGAGTAAAGTAGCGTGTTGGAGTAAAGTAGGGGATCTTACCTCTTTTTTAACAATATTTAAAGACTTCAGCAGTGGCCCCTTTAAGGAACCCACATGGCAGATAAACCCACTTTTAGCTTTTCTGAAATGAAAGCATTTGATGTAGTACACACTTAAAAAAGAAGGGTTCTTCAGTAAAAAGTGGTTCTATATAGAACCATAAACACAAAAAAAACTGTGCATGATTAAAGAGTTCTTTTGCATCTTGAAAGGGTTCTTCAGATTAAAGGAGAATGTGCTATAGATGGCTCTTTATGGAATCTTCTTGCAAAGGGTTCTATACATCACCCAAAATGGTTCTTCTATTGTAATAAGCCTGACACTGCAACAACAGAAGAATTGTTTTTGGTACTATATAGAAATGCCAAAAAATGGAACCAAATATTATGCATGTTCATGTCAAACGACCTTTAAAAGTATTGTTACACAAACAGCTCGTTTAATTCTAAGGTACGGAAATAGTTGAAAATGGTCAGGTAAAAAGAGTTATGACAGTTTTTGATTTATAAACACACAAACCTCGTAGGTGGAACTTATGGGAAAAGATTACTGAACACTGAACACTAAAAGCTTATTACTTTAATTTTTCATTACAGTAATAGTAAGAAAAAGATTGAAGTATGAAGCATATTCCTAATCCTGTTTTCTTGTTCAAAGTGGTAGTTTGTGACACAGACAGAGGAAAAATCTCAATATCTTACTTTATTTTCACACTTTATTTTTATTTCTTACTTCATTCATGTCAAAACAAATGTGACAACAGCATTTAAAAAGTGTTATTAAAAGAGAGGAATGGATTCAAAGGTAGAAACAGCCTACAGCATTAAAGCGATAAGGAAGCATTTGAGTCACATAGCATTCAGCATTTAGCCGTGACCAAGACAGTGATTGTGTATTTAGTCAATTTATTTAGTACTACAAGTCATGGACAGGCATGATAGAAGCTGAACCATTTGCTTGGATTTATAATAAGTGGAGGAAAAGAAAATATAATTTTCCATTCCAAAGCTTGCACACTTGAGATACTCAAAAGGGGTCTGATGATTGCTGCATAGTTGCACAATATAGAGGTCATGGCATCCATGGCATTCCTCTTAGAAGTCTAAATTACAGAGCACATTTGTCCTGTTTGCACAGAAAACCTTCCTACATGGAAGAATTTCATGGAAAATATCTGGCATAATTCTACAATCTTCTCTCACTGCCGTGATGGAACTGCATCTGTCTGCAGATCCAGCATGGCACTGTGAGGTGTTTTGTCTTCGTATCATGGAAAACCTTGATGGAGAGAGTGAGATTAAAACCATTACCATCTCTTTAGCCGTTATACTGGCACAGCTGTGCAGCAGAGAGACTCCACACATTGATATCACACATAGTTATGGAGAGAGATATGAGTGAAGAACAACAGATACATGAGGAAAGAGAGAAGATATGGAGTGGGAAGAGTGAGATAGAGTACAATATCAGTGGAGCTTAGGCAAAACATGAATGAACGTTTCTAACTTTATACACTGTCCGGGTTCATGCTGTATCCACACTCTTAGCGGAAAGGCTTCCACATTTTTCTAGAAATATTCAGCCAAAACCATTTTTAGTTTAAAGAACTATAAACAAAGAGTTCCCCAACTTGGAGAAGAGGCATTTAAGCAAAGCTCTGTCCAAAAAAATACAACAACAAACAAACAAACAAACAAACAACAAAGATCTGTCAAAAACCATAGGAAAACAACTCTACGATAAAGCTAATTCCAGTTAGCACCCAGGGATTTCAGTTGTACTGTAGATTAGCACTGAACAAACAGCAATTCACATAAAGACTGTTTTTTACTGATGTTCCAGCTTGCAAAAGACCTCCCACAGCTGAGAACATATATCGCACGTTGTGGCAATTTTGTAGTGACTCCTTTAGAGCCCTGGCATAGAGCTGCCCCTGTTTTCCATCTGATTGAAACATAGAAGCTACCATTCCTACTCACAGTCAGGCATAGAGTGTTTTTTTTTTTTAATTACAAAATTGGTCCTACCATTTGTAAATCAAAACATGACTGGTTGATGTCACTGTCAGTTCTTAATCTGGTGGCTAATCTGATATGTTAGATTTCAGACCAGCATAAAGTCCTATGAAATGGAAGTGTTCACTTGGCTTTATCTACCTTGATACAACAGGGATTGGGCAGTTTTCCATTGACCATTTGACTCTTCTGGTCTCCATCACAACCTGAGAGAACTACTACAGCACTTGCAGAGTTTTGACCAAAAGTTACAGACATCATTTTGTATTTATTTTTTACAAAAATCTGTAGGCCTTCATATAAAGCCCAATAAGCCCTGAGAGTTGCCCATTACACATACCCCACCCACAAAACCCATCCTTTCATACCAAGGGCTGTGAGGTTGGATAAGCCTTATGGAACACTGGCAAAAATCCCTAATCAATTTTAAATTTGCCAAACTGTGGTTGAGTTCCAGTTTAAATGCTATGATTCCAAGTTGCACAATATTGTTGCAGCTATCTGAAACTTCAGGCAGGTTGAAAATGACAGCTGTAACCAGTTGTCACCATTTTAACACTAGTTCAATTACAAAAAGGGACACCAGATTTGTCCTAACAGTGTAACCGTCTGCATACATACACAATAAATATCATTTAAACACTCTTGAATAGTTTTGGTAATGTTAAACAGGGACTTTGCCAACATTCTTTCCAGTCGCTGTGAAAGAATGCATTTGCGGGTAAAGTATGGATGAATGTAAAGTCTGAAACAAAGATGAAAAGGGACATCCTGTCACGATGGACTGCTTGTCATGAAGTCTCCTGTATGGAGAAAGCCTGGAAAAGAATTCCAGCAAATAATTCCACGGTTAGTATAAAGCACAGAGGTGGAACTGTTAGAGGCTTTAATGAACGCACAAAAAGTTTACAAAGCCATTTTAAATACAAACCTGCAGAATTCTGAAAAGAACTTGCTCAAACAATAATAATCCAAAATACACCACCCACCGTTCGAACAAATCCCAAAAAGTAAAATGGTCTGTTTAAAATAAACGCCACAAACATGAACTTAATACATTTAACATACTTATAGCACAAATGCCCAAATACATTTTAGTGCCACTGTATATTCTTCATTCACAGGCTTGACATCTTTACTGTGAACTGCACAGCATAATATAGAATCACTTGCAAAAAAATAAAAATGCCTTGTCTGCACACGAGGCCCTTCGCTTGGCTTAGTTATTCTGACCTGTCAGTCACACTAATGAAGATAGACATATTCAAACACCATAATTCACCTACTGTTCTCCAACAGCTACAAGATAAACTTCAATTACCCGCTGTTCAGATACAGAGCTAACTGAGCTGACTGATAGAAGCACAAACACACACTGCATGTGTGCCTCCTCCAGAAACAGGAGGCATGTGTCAGTCAAATGTCAGCATTAGCAGTCAGAAGAAGAAGAGAGAGAGAGAGAGAGAGAGAGAGAGAGAGAGAGAGAGAGAGAGAGAGAACTGATAGAGGCCAGTTCTTCTACATGGAACATACTGTGGAATGTATACTTTGTAGTTTCAGACAAACTGAAACAGTGCAGGACCTGGCTTGCCAAGCAGTGGTATTTTTTTTAGCATATACATGGAACTGGGTATAATTACATTTGAATTATGTTCACGCTGCATGATTTTTCCGAATACGGAATGCTTTCTGACATCTTGGATACCCTAACACAAGTAATTGTTCCCAGTGAGAATGTATGTTATTACATAGCGAAATTACATATTCAAACAAAATATATATCAAACAAGAAGACGAGAGTAACCATATTATAAATAAACAGAAATTCCTTTCAAAAATGGTAATGTATTCAAGCCAAATCTATTAATTGTACAGAATGCAACATTTTTTGTCCAAAGAAGGGTTTCATCTACCCTTTTTTAAAAAGGGTTTATTCAACAGCATATGCTATTAATGTCCAATTTTATAGTCACACAGCAATACAGAAGGGACATGGAAATTGCACATGAATGTCATTTTTCATTGTGTGTCACTGTAGTAAAACTGTCACTTTTCTCTGAATTTATGAATGTCAGCTTTCACTGAATGTCACTGTCATAAAATGCAAAACCATCAGGCAATGTGTAATGTTAAGTCATCTTCAATTCCATAGTTCTACCCCTTATTTTGTTCTCCTTAATATGGAGCAACAAGAAACCATGCTGCACAGTAACAAAGGCTGGATATAAGTTATAATTTGTCATTTCTTCTAGTTTCTACTATGTACATCTGGACTATATATATATATATATATATATATATATATATATATATATATATATATATATATATATATATATATATATACATATATATATAAAAAATATCTCACATTCAGTAAGGAGTCTTTGGTCTCAATGAATGTTTCCACTTAGTCAAATTCAGTGCCCATACATGTGCAGAATGGCATGCTTTGAAGCTATGGCAAGGGAATTTCCTCTGTTTAATTCCCTATCATTTTCCCCACCTGGGATAGACTGAGTGTTCCCTGTAAGCTCTGAGGCACAGACAGAATCCACAATGCTTAAAACAAATGGGTTATGGAAGCATTATGGTCTGCTGCACACCTACTTCAAATGGAAAAGCAGGAATAAAGGAGACTTTCAACATATACGGTTCAGGTGCTGAAAGAGACCATAGGAGAATTAGCCTCATAAGGCAGAAAAATAAACGATTTATTCTCATACATAACCTGGACTGGAAAGTACCGGGAACGGGAGACAGTGATACACAGCGAGAGAGAGAAAGAGAGAATTAGGGGGACGTTGAGGTAATAAAGCAAAGCTTTAAATTAAAATTAGTTATTGATTTTAGAACGTTAAGACTGTATTGTAAATCTTTGCGAGTCATAAAGAAAAGTGCCCTTCAGTAAGACGGACCTCTTGATTAATGAAGCACTGTAATTCACTCACAGGCATAAAGATGATTAGTTTTACTTAAAGGCTGTCCCAGGAGAAATGCCACTTATAACTAGGGAGACAGTTGGAAAGGAGCTTGGCTTCATGGCTAGGGCTCAGTCTGAAGGGAAGATGGAAGGGGATGCCATATCCTCAGTCAGAAAAACTGTAAAACTGCCAAAAACTACCCTGTCCATCTCGTGGATTATCATTGTCAGAAGTTTGCTGTTTGCATTCATCGTCTAATGCACCCAAACCGCAATATCAACAAAGGCTGTTTTACAAATTAGAATGACATAGAGGTTATAAATGGCTCTACATAAACAAATAGGCATTGCGTAAGATAGGGACATGTGAAGAAGCTTTTTAAATATGCTAAAAACTAGCCATGGCTACAATTCATAACAAAAAGAATTTTTAAACTTTAAATTCTGTCTTACAATTCGGGCCAGTGCTCATAGCATTGCACTTTACAATGTTTTGTATGCTTCTTCCCAAAAAGAGGAGAAATATAGTTTGAGCTCTGGACATTTGTTGGCTTTCCAGTTCCCTGTGGGCTGGAAGGCAGATTGGAGGCTCCCCAGTGTGAAAGACAATTACTCCATGTTCCTTATGGCCTTGTGTTGTGCAAAGTGTTTGTCCGTGATGTCAGCACCCAAATGAATGCCACATGAACCAGCGAGGAGATAAGGGGAGGGGCACTTGCAATGAGAGGACAAACTGAAGGAAATAGGAGCTCAGGGGGAATTGACCTATGTATGCTCAACTCACAAACGTGTTCTTTTGTAGCAACTGTTGCGAGGCTGGCTTTACAGAACACAAGAATCCCACTTAATCTCATGAGAAATTGTAGCACACCACTCGACAACAACTTTGTCAAAATATGGGAATTTTGAGTGTGTTACTAGTTTCAATTGACATTTATTCTGTATATGCGTGAAAGTTCACATACCATAGATATGGGGTAGTTTTGTGTAAATGAACTGACATGGTGGTAAATTTGGTCAGATACATTATAAAGCAGGAGACAGGTCACTGGAAAAGGGAGAGCTTGTAACACTTAATTAAGTCTCACTCCCTTAAGCCAACTGTATTGCTGATAAACACACTAGCTGGAAAAATCCTCTTGGTGGGGGAGATATGAGCATGCACAGTGGCCAAAACAAGCTGAAAATGGCATTTTCGGTGTTATTTGAGCCAAATGCTACAACATTTTCTGTTGTTTGTGTCAGATTTTGTCTGTGGTTTTAAATCAGTTTTTGAAACATTAATGTAGCAATCATTTGGATCAATCACATGCATAGGTCTCTCCCTTAAGAAACAGTGGTCTATGATTTGAAATAATTGCCCAGGGATGTCTACTGCAGAGAGGGCAGCTTTTCCTATAGGGACTTTGTCTCTGTGTCATTTCCAACATGCCTAGTTTTGATTAGCTACAACAACACAGTTCAGCTCAGTAGTGCAGCATTTTAAAACTTTTTTCTTTTTTCAAATTCAACTTTTTCCTTGAATTTGCTGTTGAGAAAAGTACTAAGAAAAAGTCTACATCAGACTAATGATGTTCTTAAACCGCAGAATTATTTGCACCTTTGCAATCTTGAGTGCGCAGAGATTCTGTTCTGACTTAAGAACAAAAACCAAATAACACCTTGGTGAATGTCAGCAAACTGCGCAAGTGGGTTGTGAATGAGGTCCAATGTTATATAGCACATCTAAGCTCTAAGCTAATTTTAGTCTGAATTAAATGTTCGCCAACTTCTGTAAAGCTTGACCAGCCCTTGAACAGCTGCTATGAAAGAAGGCACAGTTACAGCAGGGATAAGACAAATGGAGGACTAGACAGTGAGGAGAGACGAGATAAAGCAACCTTCATGGCTGAGCTGGATGGCATGACAAAAACTGACTTTAAAATGCGCACTGAGCCACTGTACCCCTGTGGATCAAGCTCATTGTCCTCATTTCATAGTTGCCGTGGGTGTGTGACATGAATAGCCTAAAAGCTGATCGTTGCTTGCATTGTTCTTGCTCAGATGAAAGGTTTTTCGAAGTCTAATGCAAAACACGCTTTTGCTTCAAGCAGAATGTGTTCCTTAAGCCCATGTGTGTGAGTCCATTTTGTCCCCTACTGATTGCACTGGCTGTGATGTTTATTACAAACTAGTGGGTCCTCCCTCTTTCACTCTCTCTCTCCGTCTGTCTCTCTCTCTCCCTCTCCGGAGAAGCTGTCTCCATGACGACCCCTCAGCTCCCATGTTTGAAAGGAAGTGATGGGTTTATTGGGTAAATAGACCTCTCTTAGCTCTCTGGAGAAATACCAAGGAAAGGAGAGGGGGTGGTGTGATGAGAGAGAGAAAGATAGATACACATATATATATATATATATATATATATATAGCGAGAGAGAGAGATAGGGAGAAAGAGAGCGATCTGATAGTTCTTCTGGATGTGTCCTCTTGCCATTCCAAGTGTATGAGGTTATGTTACAGCCAGAACAAACTTCTCTATCATCCTTAGGACATCATAAATTACCTAACAATGAACCTAGAAGCAGACATCAATGTCAGGAAATAACATACCCAGCAGACAGGAGACAGCAATAAATTGTTCAGCTTTCATGTGCTGACTGAGAGAGGACATATGGAAATAGGCTTTTAGAATGACAAATAGTGAAACTCTTACACTGATTACACTGGGATTTACCACATGAACAACCCACTATCATTGTTAATAGAAGTAATGAAAGGCCTTTATAATCTAAACCTTAGCTGGCCCAATAAATGTTTGATACAAGGGAAATTATATACATCATAATAAGTGGCAAAGACAGGCAATAGGCCTTGTTGGTGGGGTACTCTCCTATCAACCCTCATTTAAGAAAATGACCCTGAGCAAAATCATTTAAAGCCATCAGGAGCATAGATGGTCTCTTTCTTGTGCTCAAAAGCAGGTTTAAAATTACAGCTCAGACAGGGGTGGCACACCAGCAATTACGACTTGAACCTACATGCAACCCGAGCTGGCTTTTGGGCTGTTATACTATCAATTTTAAAACAGAGTACAAAATGAAACACAGGCCTCAGAGCTACCGTCTAGCATCACCATCACAGCCAAAAGCTCTGTGAAACACAACCCCAGGGTGGATTTTGCAGCTTAAAGTTTATGTTCTTTACTAGCAGGTGGTGCAACGTAGATTTAGGGGGTCACATGCAATCATTAAGCTGACAACTGTATAAGTATAAAGGAAATAAATGATTGTGATCAAACCTTTCCTCTTTCAAAGCTGATCATGATTTCGCTAAGGGCCTGGAAGAAAAGGCCATCCTGTCAGTCATATATGACAGAAATCATAGCTAGTTAGATAGGTGGTATTTTACCTAAAGGCAAAGTACACATGTACAAAATTTCTCCTTCCAGGTCTTTATTAATGATGTGCAGACTTGTCACTGTGGTTAAGGATACAGCATGACTTACTGTTAACTATAAATATGAACAATACTTGTAGCTGAACACTGAAGGCAACAGATGCCAAATTCTGACTCCCACATAGAATCCTACCCCCCTTGATGATGCACATCACAACAACATATGGATAATAAATTACATTCTGTCATAGATGGGAAGGTATACTAAACATCATCGACAAATCGAAGCAACCTTAATGCATATAAATATGACTCAATTTTCTAACAGACATGACTGAGAAACAGGACTGAATGTGGATTCTGACAGATACCTGATCAGTTTAACACTCTCAATGCCAATAAATACAAATCCAGTAGACTTAATCAGGGCATCGCTTATTAAAATGTATTTTCTTATCGAATTCTAATTTTCCATAGGAAAATAGAAGTGATTGAAAGCTTCTGAATGCAGCAAATGGCTATAAAGTCATTTATTTTTTAACAGAATCAAGCTGTTCTATGCCTAGTTTCTCATTTCAGACCCCTTCAAAATTAGCTTGAATTATGGCTGGTGAAATCTGTTACTAGCTGAGCAAGTCAAGTATATTTGAGCATTTATAGATTCAAGATAGAAAAAACTGGGTTCTCTTAAGTAGCTGTAACACCCGCTAAAAGCTCTGGAGAGCCTTTGGCAGCTTCGTGTTTAAGCTTTATGAAAGGCAAATGTCCAGCGATATTGTGGTACACTCAGAGAGATTTATTTACACAAGGTAATGCACGAAACTCGAACTCTGTCATAACAGCGTGACATCATCTAAAACAGAGTCTCTCTCTGCAGGACCAGGTGGAAGTGTTTTGAAATAATGTTTGGAGAAGATTTAAACTAATTTCACTCAGGGATAAATCTACAGCTCTTGGAGATCATGTGCCCCACGTGCTTTTTGCCCCCCCTTGGTGACTGTGCTAGAAGAGGGTCTAATTGTAATTGTGCTTGAAAAATGAATTCAGTAGACTAAAAAGAATCCAGTCTCATGATATGATATTTTAGAAAATACTTGAGTGGACATACGGAATGCACAGCTGGCACATTTTGCTCTTTGGATTTGCGGCAGGCAATTTTCATACCTCAAAAATGGACAGGCTCATTCATCTGCAACAGAACATTCATCCTTTCTGTTAACATGAAAACTGCAGAGCTTATTCATTAACTCCTGTGGCTGTATCTGGCCTCAGAGTTATGTTTGTTCCCACTTCAGAGTAAAACGGCTCACCACAGTATTTAACATGAGGTCCCACCCATGCAACTCCACCCAAACACCTACAAATGTTGCAAGCATAGTGACAAGAAGTTCACTTTCCAGCAAAAATGGATCAACACTTTATGCCTGTTTGGTTTTGAAGTGAGCCTGCATTACCCTAATTAGTGAACCATATCCATGGGGTAATTATAATTTCTCTTAAATGAAACATAAAACTGAAACATATGCTGGATGGGGACCAGTGTGATTGGTCTTAAGGCATGTTTGAAATGGGAGTTGCCACATTGGACTCCATGGAGCTCTGCTGAGTCTGCTGTACTGCTATGGTCTGAAAATCAAGGAAAATTGGCAATGGAATCATTGCATTAAGGAGTTTGATTGGTTAGAGCCTTGCCCAAAACCAGAGTTGTTATGTCCTCATGAAACAATTTTAGCAGCTTTGGAAGAAAACCAGTCAAATCTATTCCTTTTGCTCTTTTGTCTCCACTTAATCAGGCTTTGCTGAATAATGAAAGAACTTCGCTATTATCCTTAACCCACTGGGACATAATTTAGCACTGTAGGAAAACACCCTCTAGAAGGCTCATGCTGGCTCCCTGTATCATGACTGTAGACAAATATACATATATAATGAGAAGAATCTGGAATAATAAACATCTTTAAGCAGCATGAGAATACACAATGGCAAGCTAGCATGATGGATTAGCTGAGAGCAAGACCCTGCAAGTTGCTCTTCAATTCTATATAACCTTAAAAACTGCAATGAAGGGCAAACGAAGCAAGATACACAGACCAGAGGTGTAGGAAGCTGTAAAGAGAAAAACATTGCAATAAAAAGAAGATCAGAGAGGCTCCAGGAACATCTAAATAATCTAAATTAGGCCTATAAACACGCTGCCACAGGTTCCTGTTGAACTGGGTCTCCCGCACCAAGCAGACACTTTGTTTTCACCCAGCAACCTGTGCAGCTGCTGACAGATCATGACAAAAGCTGACTTCAATTACCTCAGTTTTTATGCTAAATATATTTTGACACATTAATATCTCAAGAGTGAAACCCGCAAGGCCTAACCACACACCTCCCTCCTGTAGCTGCCTGCAAGCTCTCTGAATACCTCAGTGCATGCTAAAGCATTCAGGCTGTTCACGCTGGCAATGGACTGATGGCATGTATTAAAGCCAAGATGTTTTTCATTCCATAATGATAGGATGCATGCTAAACGCTCTTCTCCACTCTGCATGGTGAAGCACGATGTATCAGTCCAGACATGCAGAAAGCAGAGCGAGTGAAAGTGAGAGAGAAAGAAGGTGTGAAATAAAGAGCAAAAGATAGACTGCTGGAGGGGGAGAGAGAGAGAGAGAGAGAGAGAGAGAGAGAGAGAGAGAGAGAGAGAGAGAGAGAGAGAGAGAGAGAGAGAGAGAGAGAGAGAGATTGTGTACATGACTGATAAAAAGGAGAGAAATGGAGGTGAGAAAAGTGAAGCAAGGGACTGGACTAGACACAGAGATGAGAAAATGTTATATTTAGAAAAGGAAAAAAAGATTTTCCTTTGATTTTGTCAATCATGATGTACTTAAAATATGCCTGGTGCCTTGCATAACTCAATATGACATGATTATCCTCCCAAGTGTCAGATCATGACCTGCAACAGTGTCAAAACTGAAAGCAAAAAACTGGTCTCATTTATATATTAAGTAAAATTCAGTATTTAAACAGATTGAAAATTCTATACTCCATGGCACTTCATGACCGATACCTAGGCCAGTGACAGGTGACAGTCAACCTAGTTATGAGGGCAACTTTTGCATATGACTGTAGATGAGATATTCTGTAAATGTGGCTGTTGAGCTGCACTGGTTAAGCATGCTCTGTGCTGCAGGCAGGTACAGTGTACATTTCAGGACATGCTCAGACCACAGCATTAGGGGTTAGATGTTAGACAAAACAGCTTTAGGTTTTGGTTAAAACAAGTGAAATCAAGGCACAGCAAATGACCTCAGCCGAAATGGCTTCAAAGAAGAAGGCATCAGGGTAAGCTAAGAGGCCTCAGATGGCAAGGTTCATTTGAGATTTCCAATTCTGTTCTTAGTAGATAAATGATACTTTTGTGGCTTAATTAAGGATGACAATGCACTACAACCACAACCTTTAGTGAAGTGTGCTTTCTTTATTAAACTTCAATTTGCAAGCTATAACTGCTTGCTCCTGCTTTAGTGCCAGGGACTGTCTCAAAATTACCCAATAAAAAAGTTGCTGCTGTTATTATTATTATTATTATTATTATTATTTAGAAACAGTGCTACTCTTTGGGTAACTAACAGGAAAATAAATACAGTAAACAGTTCAAACGTGTCCAGGGGTGGGGCTGGGTGAGTGTAGGAGGTTAGGCTTACCACATTTATTTTCCACAGTTACTTAAATAATTGCACTCTGTTAGCAGCACAGCAACCTGCATCTTGTCTTCCTGGAATTTATTTTGCTTTATGTTAATCAAATTCTTGACTACAAATGTATGAAAACAAGTACGCCAATTTCCATGAGCAGGTGAAGTGTACAGATTACAGACATAAAAAATAACATAATTTGCTAAGCATCTACATTCCACACATGGCCTCAACCATGACCAACTTGTGGATTCTTGGTGTGGATTCTTATTTGACATTGTTTCCCCAGAAAAGCGATGAAAGAGAAAGAAAGCAAGGTAGAGAGGTAGAGAGGTAGAGAGAGAGAGGTAGAGAGAGAGAGAGAGAGAGAGAGAGAGAGAGAGAGGTAGAGAGAGAGAGAGAGAGAGAGAGAGAGAGAGAGAGAGAGAGAGAGAATTTCCCATCAGTAGGGTGTGTAGCTATCTACAAAGAGTGCCCTCATCTTTCCTGCATTACAGCGTAAACAGCCAAGGCAGACACCAGCATAACAAAATGAGTAGCTGCCACTCTTTCACTGAACCGCCAGAGTTGAAAGAAAGCCACATTGTTGAAACTCAGCCACCGTAACACAAAGAAAAAACAATATAAAGCAGAGCCTGACTTCTTTATTGGAGTCAAAGTGGCCTCATCTAAACCATTCATATCTCATTATGTGCCCCACACTGTGTGTATATATATATATATTTATATATGCAGCAAGTGCCCTACTTTATAACAAGGAATATAATGAAGTTTTATTGAATGGAAATCTATGAGTCACTAAGTGGATTGAAAGAATAGTATCGATGAAAGGAACTGCCAAGAGATTTTATATGACCTGACTGCTAATTAGAGATATGCAGTAAATGATACTGCTTTTTATATTGTGCTGGCTTCTCTTTATAGCATGTTCATTTTGTTACCTTGTAGTCATTGTAAAGTATAGTTACTGACCTATGAACATTTCATAACCCTGTTCATTTTAGACCGTTTAAAAATGCCAGCTTTGTTTATTTATTTTATTCTATTCTGAGGCTTAGTTTAATGTCTAGGGTGAAGGATTACGTAGGAAATGTCTAATAACAGGGCAGTGGAAAAGCACTGTAAAGTATGCACACTCTTAATCTGTTCAGCATGCATTGACCTGCATAAAGAAAGAGCGGAAACTCTGCATTAAAGCCCATTCACCCACATCATTAGGCCCAGTGGGCCAACTTACATTTCTTCTCTTCATGACATGTTTTCAATTTGTATACTTAAACCACACAGCTAATGAAGTTTACATCATTCTCAAATACCACTCTCAATCATATACACCTGTTGCCTTACCTTTATGGGACAGTCGTAGTCTCGGATAGTTGTTTTTTGCTCCTTGCACTTCAAAGTCGCTCCACAGGACCACACAAAGTATGAGGGTGAGAGTCCACACGCACCCCGCCATCCTGGCACACGCACTCGTCCTGAAATGTCTCTTAGACTCTGTCTCTACCATCCAGTGCTACTAACCTCCATGGTCCAGACCAAAGATGGACAGGCTTGGTTCCAGTCAGCATGCAGTCATCAGCACATCATGATAGGAGTCAACTTGTAAATCCTCTGAGGTGGAAGCTGACTGAGTGTGTGTGTGTGTGTCGTTATGTCCCTATGAGAGAGTGTGTGAAGCTTCCAGTGTGTGTTTCCAGAGCGTGGCCAGCGCTCTGCTAAAGAAAACGCAGTGCTCTGACTCAACCCTGGCTGACCGCCCTGTCAGACGCATTCCATCAACTCACACATGCACTGGGTGTGGGTGTGCGCACGCACGAGTGTGTGTGTGTGTGTGTGTGTGTGTGTCAGTCAAAGGGGGCTGTGCTGATCTTGGAGAGAACGGAGGTGCACCGCTGACTTGTCTGACTAATAAGAAGCCCTGTCTCTTCCCTCTTCTCTCCACCTTTTTTCCTTCTCTCTCTCCTCCTCCACAGCTCTGTCTCTCGTCCAGTGCAGTGAAATACTGCCTCTCCACGTGCCACTCAGCGATCCTCCCCTACCGCCTGCTCCACTCCCCTGCTGCTAACATGGACTCCAGCCAAGCTCTCTCTCCTCCCTCCCACCTCCCTGCCCTCCCCCATCCACTCTCTCTCTTTCTCTCTTTGCTATACTGTCTCTATCATCGATTATCTCTCCATGGCTCCATGTTTTTTCTTCTCACTCATGCCTCATCTGTCACCTGCCATAATGTGCCTCAGGTGTGCTGTATTCCTTCCCATTCATTGATTTTTTTCTTTCTTGCTTTCCTTCTTTCTTCTTTTTTCTCTCTTATTTTTGTGGTGTTAATAACACTTTTCTCTCTTTGCCTGCACACTTCAGTGTCTCTAAAACTCCAAGCCAACTTTTAATGTCATGTTGCTTAAAAGCACAAAGTAAGCAGCCCCGTCTTTTTTTTCCCCTCATGGTGCTAATACTATTATCACTGGATACTTTCCTGTGCCTGCACCCACTTTCTCTAAAATTGCTCTAAAATTCTGCCACAGCTAAAGTTTAATGCAGATAATTAACTGCTGTGCTGCTTAACAATACAGATAGGAGAGTCCTATCAGCCTGCCAGCAAGTTTTCTTCTTCAGGTTTGCACAGGAGCTAGGTGGTTTCTGAAAAGGCCTACAGATTTCTGGGAAATTAAAAAAACATCTAAAATTGAATATAATCATCATGTTGCATTCAAACTCTGCAAGTTTTAGTAATAATTAAAATAAATAAAATAAATAATTCATTGTTAACATCCCAATGGAATATGGGATTTTTTTTCCTGTAGCATCTAGACAAACACAGCCAAAATGCTCTCCCACTGGTTAGACCTTCAGAAGCTGTATTGAAAGCCCAATTTTATGAGAAAGACCGTCTAGAGTCAGTTGCACTCTGGACCGTCTAGAGTCAGTTGCAAAAAATGGAAAATAGCTGAGACAGCACTACATGCAATGTATATATGAACACACAATCCCATTTCCAAAAAAGTTGGAATGGGGGCAACAAAAGGCTGATAAGGTTTAATGCTAAACTGATAAAGTGTAATGCTAAAAAACACCTGGTGCTTAACTGGCAACAGGTCAGTAACATGGTTGGGAATAAAAGAGCATCCCAGAGAAGCTGAGTCTTTCAGAAGTAAAGATGGGGAGGAGTTCACCACTTTGTGAATGACTATGTGGGCAAATAGTGCAAGAATTTAAGAATAACGTTTGTCAATGTAAAATAGAAAATCTTTGTATGCAAGGCACTATGCCAAAAAACATTAATATTTGCTAAAATATTTGCTGGCCATGACCTTTAGGCCCTCAGACAGCACTGCATTAAAACTAGACATGATTCTGTAGTGGAAACCATTACATGGCCTCAGGAGCACTTCTGAAAACCACTGTCTATAAACAGTTCATCACTGCATCCACAGTTAAAACTCTAAAATGCAAGAAAGAAACCATATATAAATAGGATCCAGAAACGCAGCCATCTTCTCTGGGTCCGAGCTCATTTAAAATGTGTTGTCCAACAAATCAACATTGGATATTCTTTTTGGAAATTATGGACACTGTGTCCTCTGGGCTAAAGATCACTCAGGTTGTTATCAGTAGACAGTTCAAAAGCCAGTATTCATGATGCTATAGGGGTGCATCAATGCATAATGGCATGGGTGATGTGTACATCTGTGAAGGGATCAATAATGCTGAACGATATATACAATATGTTTGGCAACATATGCTGCCATCCAGACAACGTCTTTTTCAGGCAAAGCCTTGCTTGTTTCAGCAAGACAATGTAAAACCACATTCTGCATGTATTACAACAACAGCATTGCTCCATATTAAAAGAATCGTGATGCTAAACTGACCTGCCTGCAGTCCTGTCCTGCCCACCCACTGAAAACATTTGGCACATTATGAAATGAAAAATATGACAAAGGAGACCCCGAACTGTTGAGCAGCTTAAATCCTACATCAAACAAGAATGGGAAAACATTTAACTTTCAAAGCTGCAGCAGTTGGTCTCCTCAGTTCCCAAACGCTTACAGAGTGTTGTTAAAAAAGGTGATGAGGCACAGTGGTAAACATGCCTCTGTCCCAACTTTTCTGGAATGTGTTGTTGCCTTCAAATTCACAATGGACATTTTTTTTTTTTTTTTAAATGATATATATATATATATATATATATATATATATATATATATATATATATATATATATATATATATATATTTTTTTTTTTTTTTTTTTTTTTCTTTCAGTTTCAACATTTATGTTGTAATATTTTCCTTTAAAAACATGGTTTACATGATTTGCATATCATTGCATCTTTTTGGAAATGTTTATCAGCTTTCCAGGACAACAATAACAAAGGAAACTCCTGACACTAAACATACAGTGACTGATCGATAACATTTACGGTAAGGGGAAAATTGTGTGCATTTAATTTTTTGCCAAACTATTGCTTTAATACACTGCCAGCCCCTGATGATAACTCCCAGTAGTAGGGCTCACCCCCTAAGTTGTTCTTTTGCCCAGTGCCTCACTCAGAGGACATGCACAGTAAACAGTAAACACTTGAAAGCAATGTATTGCAGCGAGAAGGCAAATTATTCACAAAGCAAACTTTCAACACTGCAGGGTTTCTGTTCTCTGGCGGATTGAGGTCACATAAAGAGACATCTCCCCCATCTGTTACTGTGCTTGTAATTGTGTTGGCCAATGCTGGATTCATTAAAAGACTCTGTACTAACCACAGGCTATTAGAGGATGCACCATTAAACTCAGCTGTACTCCTCTCTTTCCCCCCTTTTCTGTTTCACTCTTGTATCTATCACTCTTCTTCCTCTCACCCTTTCTGGTCCATGTGCATCTTTGTTCTTAATCTTCAGAGACCACAGTCTAAGTTCTGACGGCTGAGGTTGTGCCTGGGGCAGCCGGCTGTGTTACTGGAGCAGCTCTGCAAACACACACACAAAATATGAGCCAAAAGCCTGCAGATACAAACACAGCAATGAAAAATGATTAGCGCTCCCTTCTTTAAGTGTCAATAGAATGCCATCTGATGCAGTTTTCATTTAGGATGGGGGGGATTTGATGATGGCAGAATGCTACGAAGGAAAAGCAGCACTTTGACTTTTCCTAAGCTGATGAAAATTGATCCTTATTGAATTTTAATATGACCTCATTCTAATGCAGTTACATGGTAGGCTGGCTTTGCTTACTGAACTGATGTCATATTTCTCATCTTTCCAATTTTATCATAATTGGGGTGAATAATGAAATTATTTGAAATGATTCTGTATGATTTGTTTATAAAATATGGAACAGAACAGCACTTTAAATTTTTTTTTTTTTTAAAGATGCCAAGTGAAACCAAAAGTGTTCTTTGGAGTGAGGCTGTAAAACAACCTGTTTTATGCTGGCAAAGAAAATTTAATAGAGCTAGTCGCCAACATTATTTCTGTGCATGCAACATAATTTATGTGTAACCTGACAGTTACATGAAGCACTTCAACGAGCAAAGTTTCATGCACATTTGATTACTCCAGTGGTTAGGCAAAGTAGCAGCTTGTATTTTCAATGCTCTCAAGCTGAATAAAGTGATCTTTTAAGTGTTCTTTACATATTTGCAGAATTTTTATCATCACTTTTTTTTCTATATCTATATTTGTCTCTTATCTATGGTTCTTTATTTTTCTGTGCTATAATTTGACTTTATAAATCTGTGATGTGTAGGTATGCAGATCACAGTAAGAGCATGCTTAAGACTAAACATGGGCACAACCAGCCATTTAAACAGCTGTTAGCGTAAGTTGAATAGAATAGATAACACAGCTGGTTACACAAACTTCAGCTATGGGAAACTTTTGCTATCATGCTAAGGAAACTGACAAATTGAAAAACTACCAACCTTGCATAAAGTCAGTCAGGGGGATTTCCCTTTTATCCATCTGATAAATCATCTTCTGTTTTATTTTCTTGCCCACAGATCTGGTAAAATCTGTTGTTTGAAATGATGTCGTTCGATGTGATCACATTATTGCCATATTGATTGGCTTCTTGAAACTTGTTCTATGAAGTTGAGATGCTTACCATTGTCGGTAAGTTTCATGTGAATTGCAAGACGATTTATTTTGAAATTTACTTTCATGTAGGTTTCACTATGTAAAGCTAGCACTAGTTTCATACAGAATCTTTTTAAGCATTTGGAGTTCTTTAAATGACACTTTTTCTTTTCTGATACTAATATTGAAATTGAAGCACTTCACTCAAGATGAGCATCTAAAAGCAAAGTCATGCTCAAAGATCATGCCCAACTACTTAGACACTAAGTAACTCTCCGATGTTAGATCCAGCATCTTCTGCTGATATCAGCTTAATATGAATACCGGGTATCGGATTGGTGTCACCACTACCATTTTCTAAATAACACCTACAATATGATGAAAGGTTCTATACCATTTAGAGTTTTTTTCTTCCCTTAAACCACACACTGAAGCCAAGAACTATTTAAGAACCGTTATTCCTTTATAAGTAAGCACTATACTGAGGTACTTCACTCTAAAAATGACAGTAAGCTTGATGGGTTGTGTGCCTACTAATGCACAGGAGAAGCCTGTGTCCACTACCTACTAAATCCTGCATGTGACTCCTTACTTTACATCTCAGACAGAATTCTCATTCCAAATGTAAACAGTCTGAGAATCACTGCCAATATGAGGACTCCTGTCTCTGAATCTAAAATCTTCCACCAGTGCAAAGGATGTTTACACTAGACTGAGGGACAAAAGAATCCAGGCTCATGCATCTTTCCTCCCTGTGGAGCAGCTGGACTATTACTCATCTTCTGAACTTGTGATTCCCTATAGCACTCTATAACCCAAACACTACTGTCACTCACTCTCAGGCTAAGATATAATATCATGATATCTGGAGAAATTTTCACGAGACATGCTGCATATCACACTTTTTCATTTGTCTGAGGCTTCCTGAGGTCAAAGTAGGCACAACGCACTACCAAAGAGTAGAGCCACATATAGAAAACGCTAATATTAAATGTTTCACCTACTGCATATCACTATATCTAATTATCAAATTATTATATATGATCAAATCATGTTTTCTCGAGCTCCCAGCATTGTCCCAGATGAATTTGGGATTTCTCTCTCTTTCTTACTGAAACATGAAGTTGTTCTTTAAATACTTAAAAACCTTTGATTTGCTAAGAAAAGTTTATTAAGCTGTTTTTTTTTCAATACGTTATCAATACATCCTCTACCTATTCTCAAAAAGTGGATATTTGGCTGCAAACATGGTTTCTTTCTGAGTATTTATTTAGAGTAGCATTATGAGAATATGAATCGAGATCTTTGCTTTGACCCCTAGGGTTTATTTTCAGCTATAATCTAACCCTCTTCAACAATAAATTGTTTATTCATTTCTTTCACAATATCGGCAATGCTGATCCTGCAGAAATCTGCAATATGCAAAGAGCCTGTAACAAGCCTGCTGGTAGCAACCTCAGATGCTCCTGATGGCGTTGTGTGTACGTTTTTATGAACCAAGGCTTTCAATTTCATTTAGAGTGACCATATGAGCTCTTTTCCCTGGATATCTCCTAATTTTGGGACCTAAAACGTGTTCCCAAGAGTGTTTGGGATCTAAAATCTGGGATTTCTAAATAGCCTTAAATGTTTGAAACACGGCCTCTGGCCACCACACGTGGCTAAAATTATTTGCATTTGTTGCAACATTGCAGGTTGGTCTTAATTGTGTCATATCAAGGGAACATGTATGTGTTTTTGGTACACTTCAAAGTATGCTGCAGTCACACTTAGCAGAAATACTGCAACAATGGTGAACCTGATCAATAAGGACTAGACCTTCAGTATGGGCCTTACATGTCAATAACAAAAAGCCCTTATAGTGTTTATAATTGTATTTTTTATGCACATGAACATTTTTACCAGCTCTAGATCAAATATAGACATTTAAGGCTTTATGTTTATTTGAAGCTTTAAACAAAAAATAAGTAAAATTTACTTCGCATGTAGCAGTTTTACAGTGACTTTCAGTGAAGAGCCCTGGCATTGAGGTGCCACTGGTTTCTATTTTCAAATAAACTGAATATAAATAAACAAATAAACTGAAAAGCTTAGACTACAGCTTATTTTATAGTCAATGACATTCTTGAGGGCCTAGAGTGACATTTTTCCTCTCAAAATTTCGAATCAAAATGTGATTAGTTGATTCCACTTGTATCTAATTATGTTGGTTAATCTAAGGCCTTTTGTTCAGCTCTTAAAGCCTGCTTTACACTGTGTCACTGCGATGGTCTTACACATTTACGTATATCACACTTCACGAGATTCTGACATCCTAGCCAAACTCCATGTCGGACTGTATGAATTCATTTGTCCTACAAGTCATATTACAGTTCGTATTACAATGCAAGAAAATAATGATATTCCACATGCACTTTTCTTTTTGCCACATATGCCAAAAACAGAAACAAAAAAACACTTGGCATAGTAGTGGCATCTGACATGATGTTTGGGGGGGGGGGGGGGGGGGGGGGGAGTTTTAAATGGCAAAGGAGGACAGGCTGAATCTGTTCTGGGCTGGGGGAAGGACTACATGGAATTCTTATTCTCCAAAGTGAAAATGAGGTCACTAGGCACATTTTTCTGTCCACTGGTAGCCAGCACTGCTATTTCACTGAAGGCCGTTCTATGTGAAGTGAAGGCCAGACTAATAACATAATGTAACATTCTTAAATTTATGAACAATAAACTATTTTCACCTTCATTTATCATCTTTCCTTTTTCCCAGCACACACACCCACCCACCCACACACACATGCATACAGACGTAAAAATAAAACTTCTTTTTGCTCTTTGTGGATTGTTTTAAGATGTGTTGTAGCAGCAGTCACACTGAGATTTTGGACCAAAATTGTTGATGTTGCCAGAACTTTAATGCAAGCTTCAGTCGCAGAAGCTGTACATTGACAGCCATAAAGCATGTCACACTACACGTTCCAAGTGTATTGTGTCCTAACCAATGAGAGAGGATGCTAGGCTGTATTTGCTAAAACACCACAGAGGAAAAAAAATCTGTTTGGACAATTTTCTATCAGCTGTGTCAAGATTTTAACTACTTTGTTTCAAACCAAAACTTAATGAAATACTACAACAATAATTGCAGAAGTACAATAAGCATTATTATTCTATTAAAGAATAGCTATGATGTATGGTTTGGAGACTGTGGCTCTGTCTAAAAGACAGGAGGCTGAGCTGGAGGTGGCGGAGATGAAGATGCTGAGATTTTCGTTGGGAGTGACAAGGCTTGACAAGATTAGAAATGAGCAGATCAGAGGGACAGTGAAGGTGGAGCAGTTTGGAGATAAAGCCAGAGAGGCCAGGTTGAGATGGTTTGGACATGTGTTGAGGAGGAATAGTGGATATATTGGGCAAAGAATGTTGGAGATGGAGCTGCCGGGTAGAAGGAGAAGAGGTAGACCTCAGAGAAGGTTTATGGATGTAGTGAAGGTGGACATGGAGATGGTTGGTGCAAAAGTAGAGGAGGCAGTGGATAGGGCAAGATGGAGGCAGATGGTCCGCTGTGGCGACCCCTAAAGGGAGCAGCCGAAAGAAGAAGAAGAAGATTCTATTAAAGAATAGAATGCCCCAAAGATTCCCCACTAGATTGCAATACGATATTGTGTCCATATTGAGGTATCTAGATGACTGAAGAACTTAGGTAGCTGGAACTGTTATGTAGAATTAGAGTAGGATGTAAGTTCTGCATGAGGCAGATGTCCAAGAGAAGGGTTTAGGACCCTTGGAAGGAACTTTGGCACTAGAGGTCTCCAAAACCAAGCTGAATATCATTACCAATGTCATGAGGTCTCCAGCTTGAGAGACCTCATTCCCTCTTTGACCTCCCTTTTTGCTCTGTTACTGCTTTCACATTAGAACACTTTAGAACAAACCCTTTTTTAGTGTAGTTTCTTTGCAAACTCTTGAAATTGTAATACACAGATTGAGCACCACTATGTTTTTGTAGTTTCCTAGTGTACCTAGCTACGCTCCTGCCTTCCGCCCGAAGACTGCTGGGATGGGCTCCAGCACCCCCCCGTGACCCTGACGGAGAAGCGGCTTAGAAAATGGATGGATGGATGGATGGATGGACCTAGCTACGCATGATTTAACCCATTTCTATTTCTTGTGAGTTAGATCTGACTGGGATCAGCATGCCATTAAATCACACAATTCTATTACTGAATGTACATGCTGGTTTTATATAGCTTGTAACTTGACTATTTGACGGTTATATCTGTATCTGAATGTCTTGAATAAGTAACTTATCCCCATTTGTGCTGCAGGCTGTCGGCTCCCCAAACCCTTCATTACCCCTCTCCTCTAATAACAGTGATCATACAGACAGTTACCCTACAATCTACAGCAGAAAGACAGACACAAAGAAAGCGAGAGAGAGAGAGAGAGAGAGAGAGAGAGAGAGAGAGAGAGAGAGAGAGAGAGAGAGAGAGAGAGAGAGAGAGAAAGAGAGAGAGAGAGGGGGAGAGAGAGAGAGAGAGAGAGAAATGCATCATTCTGTTCATTCTATTTCAATTCATACCAATCATACTCTGCACCATTTGATCCAGCCATTATGTTATGCTGTGAAGCCCAAGACCGAGTGTACTATGGAAAAAAGTTTGTCTTTCTTTAATCACGTGGGCCTTTTTAAGTTGGAATGCAGTGAAATTGCAAGTATGAATTTGAAAATATTTAAGCAACAGATCACGAGAGGGAATGTGTTATTGTGAAATAACATTGCTTTAATACAACAGGTAAAGAAATAAAATAAATAAATAAATAGGGCCATGAATGTCATTTCTTATGTTTTAATGGTAGCAGTTCCTTAACAAGCAGCTTGTTGCTACGTCAGAGCAATGAACGCTGCTCACTCGCTGCACTGTATACTGCAAGCCTCGCCTTTTGAAGTACAGACTGAGCCATAGAACTGCCACAAAATCAAGTGTAGCTTGGTTTTGCCCATTTTTGCTGGATCAATATTATTTTTTTTCCAGCCAGTCTGTAAAGCTTACAGCCCATTTTGTTTAGCAAATTCCAGGTTGTTTAGGTGTTCTTCTGTCACAGCTGGCCACTAAAAAACTTGCTCAGTGGCGATGACAGTTTCAGAATTTAGTGCAGTGTCATATTCAGAGTCTGACCAAATTGGCTGTAAGTCAAATATGATCTTAAAAGTATCCATTTTCTGTTTGTGCACAGAGTAAGAGGTAAAGAAACGTTCAAATGGCGTCTCCTACAGCTTTCAAAGCAATTGCTTAGCAGCGGAGTGATAGTGTTTGTCAAAAATGTGATGTTTCATGGCAAAATAACAGCAGTTAGAACATTTCTCAACCAATCAGCTTGCGTGGCCAGAACTGATTTCATGCATAGTTAAGTGACAACTAAAATTGAATCTGTCTTTTTATAGTGCATGTTTAGGAACATACTTAATATATGAATGAGACAATCTGCAAACTATTTTTTCTCCTGAGGGCCATTTATGACATTTGTATTGGCTTATTTACCACAATTTGTCATCATTCATTTTGACATGGCCACTTTTCAACCTCTCTTTATCGCTCAGAAGTTAACAGGATGTTTTTGTTACTGTGCTTTTATGTTTGTAATATGTAATAATAACACATATGTAAATGACCTCTGATGGGCTGTTCTGTATTATTCAAGTAGTCCAAGCTGAATTCTGCAAGTTTAACTTCACTGTGAATGGGCAAGCCAACCTGCTGAATAGGATTTGTTTATGCATTCATTTTTGTGACATCACAAATGCAGCTTCAGTTTTTGCAGTTTAATTCCAATAAAATGTGTGCACAGACTGGGGAATGAATCACCCCGTAACAGGGTCTGTATTTCTTTTAGGTAGCTTCCTGAACTTAAATGTCAAGATGTAAACGCACCAAAGTCAAAGGCCAGTGCCGGGTCTCTGCTCTGTCAAACTTCATCTTTTCATCACCTGTCAATCATCTCAAGCGCTTCCATACAATCTCTCGCTCTCTCGCTAGACGATCTCAGGACAGTCCGTCTCCTTGTGCTTCACATGCACAAACATCTCCCACAAATCCAGACGGCTGGCGAAAGAGGGTTTGATTCAGTGTTAATATCTGCGATTTGTTTTAATTTGCTTTGTCTGGCACTGCTCCTTTCATGCTTCTGTACACGAGTGAAAATATTTTCTCTCATGTTAATGCTATGAAAACATCCTCGGCTGGCGGAGAGGCCTGGAATCAAGCAGGCGGAGGAGGTGGCTAGCTGAGAGAAACACACAGGCTGCGTTGGGGTCTTGGGGAGTGGGAATGGGCGAAGCAATGGGGGGGCTTCGCTGTGAAGTCTGCGCCCTTACACTACCAACAAAAGCCCTGTTCATCCCCTGATGGAGTGCTTCTCTTCTTACTACCCGCGCAGTCAGACGCAAGCCTCCAGTTTACACAGCTGCCTGTCATATGGCTCCATGAGCAGCATGCACATACACACACATACAGCAGTGTTGTATGGTGTTGTGCAGATGTTAGGTGTTTGTTGGCTTGTTAACATCCAGCATGCAAGGTGACTGTGTTTATGCCAGAGGGGGGAACAAGTCAACGCAAGTGGTCCTATAATGCATCTGATAATAAAGTTATTTAAAAGTCATATGTAGACAGTTAAATCAGCTTTAAATGAACTTGTGCTGAGCACGTGTATCGGGAACAGTTCATTTAACACTAGTGAAAGCCATGCTTATATAACTTTGTAATGCTTGGGTCTCACAAACTGACCTGCTGTTACTCTCCTCATTTGCCAGGATATCAGTCAATCAAATGTCTTAAAAAACATGCGACACATAACTGTGGACAACATGAGCAGGATTAAAGATATAGCTGGCAAATAGTGTTAAAAGGTGTTGATGAAATCTCATCAGATAAAACGATATAATGATGATTAACAATGAGGAGGTTGAGTTGAATGTGTTGCTGTTTGTTAGGAGGAATAATGTTAGTGCGACTGGGAGCAGCGACACTTTGATTAACAGTACAAAGTGTTACAATATTCTTAACTTAACGATTATTGTTCTTTGGTTTTGTTTGAGCACTTTACATCAGTAACAGCAGTTAGCTGTCTGGCTAACTTAATTATTTTGATGAAGTGTTTACCTTTTAGCTTTGCACATATGATTGGTTGCTGGGTGACAGACATGACAGCTGATGTTGACTTTGATGGAGCTTTAATTGATAAGATTTGCAGACCATTACACCTATATGAGCTTGTTGGACATTCCATTCTAAAACCATGGGCATTAATATGGAGTCCCCCTTCCGTTTGTGGCTATAACAGGCTGCACTCTTCTAGAAAGGCTTTGTGTCTGTGGTAATTTATGTTTATTCAGTCAAAAAAGGGAATAAAAAAAAAGAGATCAGGCTCAGATGTTGTTTGAGAAGGCCTGGCTCACAATCATTCGAATTCCTCCCAAAAGTGTACAGTAGTGTTAAAGTCATAGCTCTGTGAAATCCAGGGAAACTCATTTCATGAAGCTTCTGACACATAGTTCTTGTGCTGATGCTGCCTCCAAAGGCAGTCTGCAACTCTGTACCTTGTGATGCAGCAGAAGGTAGGTGAAAACCACACACTTGAGCATTTACTGGCTCTGCCCTGTGAGTTTGCTTGGTCTACTGCTTCATGGTTATGCTGTTGTTGCTCCTTAGTACTTCTCTTCCACAATATTAGCACTTACAGTAGACAGGTCTGCAGGGCAGAAATTCATCAACTCATAACTTGTGGCAAAGTCACTGAACTCTTCAGTAAGACCCATTCTACTGCTAATCTTTGTTTATGGAGATTGCACGGCTATGTTCTTGATTTTATACACATTAGCAACAGCTGCGGATGACTTGAGCTGTTTAAAAAATCAAAATAAAAAATCAACTAAAAATGACTAATTATAAAGGGCCACACTCTGGATGTCTGCACTGTGTGCTATTGAGGTTTTTCAAAGGTTGTTTAGTAAAGGCAATGGTTCTATATTGTACCATGAATACTTAAAGAACTATCTGAATGCACAGATGGTTCTTTCCATGGTCAAACTCTTCTCTACAATGGAAAAACAGCTGTATATGGTTCTTTACATAACCGTTTAAAAATTGTTATATCTTCTAGCATCAAAAATGTTCCACTATTTGATGAGTCAAAGAACTGTTTTTTCACTATATAGAACCATTTTTGCTAAAACCGTAGCAGTGATTACAAGTTTCATGGCCATTGTAGGCAATTTTTACACGCTCAGCGCTTTTATCTTTGCTTACAAGGACATAAAAATACTCTCAGTGAGCACATCACGTTATGTTCTGTTTTTGCAAAATTTGTATAGCTGCCTTTAAAACGCATGCCTTTCATAATAGTGCAACCTGACCAAGGTCAAAACAGGCCCACTGCTCTCTGTGTGCCAGACTGTCTGTTTTATGCCATGCTTGACCAGGCCGAACAATTTAAAGGCCTCCTGTGTGTCGCCTCCATGCTACAATTCACTCGAAATGAAGCACAACTTTCCACCCAATAGTGAAACAAAACCACGCTCAGTAGGACCAAGAGATTAGCAAGAGCAATAGTTTCATCTAAATCCAATTTGACTCAAGCCTCTCTCATATGTCATGTGTCTAGACGTTTTGAATGAAGAGCTTGTTCGTTTGTCAAGTCTTGGGTGCTGAGCTGATACACATGCTGTTGATCATGTGTCAAACGCTTGAATATCCAAGGTCTAAACCTCAACACTTTTTAATCAACAGGATCCTGTTGTTTTAATTTCTGCTAAGCAGTCCATATCACTGATGAGATAGCCATCACAGCGCAATGCAAAAACATTGACTTACCGTAACTGAGATCTTGCCAAAGGGAGCTTAAAGAGGCTGTATTTCTTGGCCGAAGTGGCTAGAAGAATGCTCTGTGCTACATGATAGCTGCCAAAGATGAGGGATAATGCAGATCACACACTTTAAAAGATATCTCTATTTAGGCTGGGCACATTCTTTAGAGGATAGAGTCCATTCAGATGCTGTTAGAGGCACTTAATCAAAAGCAGCACCCTCCGTTACATCAAAATGTTGATACTTAGCGTTAAACATTCTTCTTTTTCCTCTTCTAAACTGTCTTCTTTCAAATATATATATATATATATATGAAGACATTCAAAGACACTGCACTATCTATATCATGTCATACAGCTGTAGGGGCTCAGGCTTTAAATAAGGAGAGTTTTTAGCAGTCATAGTATATCACAGCTCTCGCAGACAGCACGTCTGTGAGGGTCTGATAACGTTTTTAAGTTCACATGGCTGTATAATTATCTCATACGCAACGTGCCTCGATCCATGTGTCAAGGTTGCGATAAACATCTAATCTAAAAGGCCTGATATCAATAATATTTTGCCTCCACCCTCCCATATTGAAAAGAATGTTATCTTTTCTGTTATGGAAGCAGGACACATTACTACGTCTGCTGATAGCTTGAGCAGAACCACATGTTGGCCTAAGACTGAGGGGTTTGTATGCGTGTGCATGTTTGTCTATTTTGTTACCTGCCTCTGAAAGGTTCCCAAAAATGTTTGGGATGGTCACTGCCATGGATGAATTAGTGAATACGTACAGTTAGACTCATGTTTCTTTCCACAGAACATGAGAGGCCTGCTCTTTTCTTTGAAAGGGTCAATGGGTCAAAAGACAAAACTCGGTCTGTTATGAGCATTCCAAGCCGGTCATCATTCACCCTAAGCTTTTATTGAGACAGCAATAGCTTAATTACATGAAAAAAAAACAACAAAAAAACCTCAGAACAAGTTAACCCCTTAAACTGCAAAGAGCCCATAAGTGACCACAAACTTCAATTACTCACTCTTACAACACATTTTAACATATTATTTATTATTATTTCACAGTATTTATTAAATAACTGAATACTAAGGCTAAAACGTAGGCCCTTCAATAGCCAGGGCCCACAGACAGACCCAAAGTATTATTACACACAGCTTTGTAAACTAAGAATAGCTCAAATAGTTTGCATTGAAGTCCTTATAGTAACTGAATAATAAGCCTTAGTATGAAAAAGGCTGGGACTTTAAGGGGTTAAAGAGTTGAAAGGCAGGGTCTGGCGATAAGGCAAGTTAATCTGAAAAAGACGATGACTGAAAAGTAACCTGATGCCAATGACTGCTTGAAAGACAAGCCAATAACTGCTATGTTTGGAAAAGAACACTGAAAAGCAACTTACTAAATAATATTAAAAAAGCCTAATACTTACATGCCATGGGTAACACTTTATGTAAATCTGCTTCTTAACTATAGGCAAGTGTTCAGTAATTTTTTACTACTAATCTTTACTGGAATTCCGTGACGCTGCTTTGTGACAACATCAGTTGCAAAAAGCAAAAAGCGCTATACAAATAAATTTGATTTGATTTGAGTAATGCACTAGTAACTGCAGACATCAAATTCAAAATGAGTGAATATTTGCGAAAAACAAATTTTAGCCTTTTTAACATTAAATATCTTGTCTTTGTAGTGTATTCAATTGAATATAGGTTGAAAAGGATTTGCAAATCATCGTATTCTGATTTTATTTATGTTTTACACAACGTCCCAACTTCAATTGTGTATGTATATATATGCATATTTACTCACACACACACACACACACACACACACACACACACACACACACACACACACACACACACACAATTCCTGTGTTCCTATAATCTTTCAAAATGATCAATCAAAAACTTTTGCACACCTCAACAAAGTCTTCTGATTTTTGGGTTTGGTGGGGAAAATAATATTAACCGATAATATGCTTCCTTCCTACCTCCCTCTTCACCATCCCTACCCATCATCGAGCGTAAATCCTTAGCTAGCTCAGAGATTGTCCATGATAACACGTTTACTCTCAGAAAAGAAATACGGTACCCATCTCCACCTCTATGAATAATTATGACTGTGTAAGTTTCTCTAGAATGGAGCATGTCAAATCATTTTGAATAACTTTGTTTACATCCTAATGAAATGATTATGCAGATTCTTGAAACCACATTAATTTGCACTTGTTTACTTCTTTAAACTTTAAATTGGTACATCAAATGTGGCGATACTTCTTGGAGTCTATTATCTAGCATGTGTTTTATTTGTGTGATTACTGTCATTTTTACATTGGTGTTTAAAAGTTTGTGAGCCCTTCAGAATTTTCTATATTTTGCATAAATTTGACCTATAACTTCATCAGATTTTCACACAAGTCCTGATAGGCAACCAAATATATATATATATATATATATATATATATATATATATATATATATATATATATATATATATATATATATATATAAATGAGACAAAAACATTAGATTTGGGCATTTATTTAATTTTTTTTTTAAATCCAATATTACATATCTGTGAGTGACAGAAGTATGTTTGCTTTCAGGATCTGCTGTGACCTCCTTGTGCAGCAATAAGTGCAACTAAACATTGCCGGTAACTTTTTATTAGTCCTGCACATTGGCTTGGTGGAATTTTGATACTATGAAACTACCATGATACTACCACCACCTTGTTTCACAAATAGGATAAGGTTTTTATGCTGAAATGTAGTGTTGTCTTTTCTCCAAACATAAAGCATCTAATTTAAACCAAAAAGATCTATTTTGGTCTCATCCAGCCACAAAGCATTGTTCCAATAGCCTTCTGGCTTCTTCATGTGATCTTTAGCAAACTGCACACAGGCAGCAATGTTCTTTTTTGGTGAACTCGTGAACATTACTAGCCACTGTGAGACAGGCCCTAGAAGTTGCCCTGGGTTCCTCTGTGACCTCATGGACTATTACATGCTTTGCTCTTGGTCTAATTTTTGTTGGTCAAGCACTCCTGGGCAGTGTAACAGTGGGCTTGAATTGAATCCATTTGTACACAATCTGTCTGACTATGGAGTCCAAACTCTTAATATCATCTTGAGATGGTTTTGTAACCTTTTCTAGCCTAATGAGTATCAACAACTCTTCTTGTGAGGTCCTCAGCAAACTTATTTTATCACGCTGCGATAGATCCCTGTTGTTACTCATACCCGATTGCCATCCCATTGATTGAAAACACCTGACTCTAATTTCACCTTCAAATGATCTGCAAATCCTAAAGGTTCACATAGTTTTGCCACTCACAGATATGTAATATTAGATTACACCCCCCCCCCCCCCCCCAAAAAAAAAATGACAGTCCAATATTATTGTCTCATTTCTTTAATTTGATTCTCTATCTACTTCTAAGACTTAGGTCATGTTTAAGCTGAAATATAGAAAATTCTAAAGTGTTCACAAACTTTCCATTACCACTGTACACCTGATGTATCCTCCTCTCTATGCTCTCTCTGTAGTTTATTCCTTGTAGCTCTCACTGGATTAAACAGCGCCCTATGACTACCGCTGCTTGTATTTACTCATGTCGTATGGCTGCTTTGTAAAGATCTTACAATTGACTGAAGTGTGACCTGAATGTCAGCTTTCTGAATACTTGAAAAATCTGATCAGTGTGTGTGTGTCACTAACAGTGAATCCAGGTGTGTTTGTGCTGGCTCACGCATCACTGCAGACACAAACATGAAGGCCCTGGACTAAAGGGAGTTTTCTCTGGACCCTGAGGGGCTACAAGAATGTCGAACACGAACAAGCACACATACTCATACACACACAGGGTGAGATGTCTCCTCAGAGAGGGTCACCTGACTGACCTGCTGTGCGCCTGTCAGAAAACAGCCGGTGAGAGGGCAAAGAAATCGATCATGCTGTTCCAGAACATTCCTCTCAGAGAGACTGATTTAACTAACCAAGGGCCATTTTCCAAAAAGCACTGTAGCTGTAAGGTCAGCTAACTGAGAGACTGTTATGGTTAAGTCGTGTATATAGAAATGTCTCGCAGTATTAAACGTGCTATACTTAGAAGTCAAGCTTCTCACTGATGACAACAAATGCACAGCGTAATTCAACAATGGTTATTTCTCACTTGTAGCTCATTGAAACAAGCAGATAAATTCTGTTGAAAGTGCAAATTCCAGGTGGACTGTAGCCTGTCAACAGAATGTAAATCAGAAATGAAATTTTAGCTTAGTTTATAATTATGATTAAACAAATCATAATTATAACAAAATAAAACAAAAAACAAAAATGTTCACTGACACAGCTCAAACTCAAGTAAACAAACAATACCCACCACTGCCCTCTAAATGTGTTAAAGCACCAAGATGGAACTTTTGTTGTTTTTGTAAAACCCATGACGTCTCAATAAACAGGTTCTCAGTTTTCTTATGTACATGCATTTACCCAGACCTAACTAATAAAAACACACCCAATTTTATTCTGTTGTTTGCAACTTATGATTGTGAAAGTGAACAGCGAATAACTAGAGGAAATAACTAGAGATGCATCGATACCACTTTTTCTTCTCCGATACTGATATACAAACTGATGTTTTAGTATCAGCCTATACAGAGTACCGATACCAATACTAACTACTAACTAGATACCAATCTAACCTAACTGAACTCTAAAATCCTAATAGTTATACAACTACATTTTTAAATTATTTTATTTTGGTAAAAAATGTTTTGCATTACAAATAAATTTTTTTACATAAAATTACATAAAATCTTTTACATAATTAGTAATAAGAACCATTTTTAACAACTAAAGTAAATGTAAAACGTCTTGCGCAAAACAGTAAACGCAGAACTAAACTGTATAAAGACGAACCTGTGGTGTTTACACACCTATGGCACGCCGCAGCTTGTCTGGCTAAAAGCAGAGCTGAAAACGGTTTCACATCCAAATTTCTCAAGTCATTTGTCTCATTCATGCATCTTGTTTAACCGTGCTGCATCTCAGTGTCAGTGTCAGTTCAGTAAATGGCACGTCATTCACGCTGTATCAACGACTTTGTTTTTTCTGGCTTGGTTGAAGTGACAGGCCTCCAGGCCCCCAGGCCCCTCTTATGCCTTTTCATACAACTGACCAGCTAGTGGGCGCCTATGCCAAAGGCTAAATCAAGGCTAAATGCTATCATTATGCTAAGAGTCAGGCAGTTCCTTACGCATTCAGCAACATTAATTCAGACTGCGATGGACCACACAGAATAGTGAAAGAAGCAGCTCATGTGGCTCCATTAGCACGTTCTTCACACCAACAACACATTTTGCCATGAGCATTTTTACTGCTGCTTGTTGTCCCACACCACACCCACAAGTTCTGTCTACCAGCATGCGTGCACATGTCAGAAATTGCTTCGTGGTATCGGTCATATGTATAGGTATCCCCATCATAGATACCAATACTGCTATTTTTTCTATTATAGCAAAATAGAAGCAATAGCTGAACACTTCAAAAGGCTAAGAATGAAATGTTACTCTTTTTAGTTCCAGCATACTAACCACAGACTGAAATACCAAAGTCTGTAGGCCAAATACCAATTTTCCTCAAGAACCAAGCAGAAAACTATTTGGCTGAAAAGTCCAGTTGTGTCATGGTAGTTTCACTCCAAACCATGTGGGCTATTTTTAAACTACATTCATGGCATGTCTGTGACCACTGTAATCGAGGCTGTCTACCACTACCAGGGTCTTTCCCACTTCCTCCATGAAATGAAAATAGCCTTGTACATTAGCTAGCCTTTGGCTAGACTGGAGTATGGCTTCCATGACACATTAAAGCAGTTAGTGGAAGCAGTGCGGTATGGTGGCCACACTCATGATCAATCAGTTATAATTAGACTAAAGTTTAAAGTTTGGTTTTATTAACCAGTGTTTAACCAGAGCCGTTTCATCATGATATGGAACTAAATACTTGCATGTGAAAATCTTAGGTGTTATAGAATTTAAATACACTATATATACACTGCTATAAAAAATAAAAGGAACACAAACAACACAATATAACTCCAAGTAAATCAAACTTCTGTGAAATCAAACTGTCCACTTAGGAAGCAACACTGATTGACAATCAATTTCACATCCTGTTGTGCAAATGGAACAGACAACAGGTGGAAATTATGGGCGATTAGCAAGACACATAGAGGAGAGGTTCTGCAGGTGGAGACCATAGACCACTTCTCAGTACCTTTGCTTTCTGGCTGATGTTTTGGTCACTTTCGAATGTTGGTGGTGCTTTCACACTCAAGGTAGCATGAGCCCTCCATGTGCTTGCCAGAGGTAGCCTGACTGCCATTAGGTACCGAGATGAGATCCTCAGACCCCTTGTGAGACCATATATGCTGGTGCAGTTGGCCCTGGGTTCTTCCTAATGCAGGACAATGCTAGACCTCATGTGGCTGGAGTGTGTCAGCAGTTCCTGCATGATGAAGGCATTGAAGCTATGGACTGTCCCGCCCGTTCTCCAGACCTGAATCCGATTGAGCACATCTGGGACATCATGTCTCACTCCATCCACCAACGTCACGTTGCACGTGTCACGTTGCAGACTGTCCAGGAGTTGGCGGATGCTTTAGTCCAGGTCTGGGAGGGGATCCCTCAGGAGACCATTCGCCACCTCATTGGGAGCATGCCCAGGCGTTGTAGGTCATACAGGCACGTGGAGGCCACACACAATACTGAGCCTCATTTTGACTTGTTTTAAGGGCATTACATCAAAGTTGGATCAGCCTGCAGTGTGTTTTTCCACTTTAATTTTGTGTGTGACTCCAAATCCAGGCCTCCATTGGTCTATTGGGTGGCTGGTGGCGATTGTGCAAACCTGACTGAGTCGCGGACAGTTCCAGCAAACGGGCACGCGCTGCCTCTGCGCACTGATCACCCCTTACAGGCTTAGCTCAGACGTCAGCAACCGTAGCATTTCATATCCATTTTACCATCTTGGCTGTAAATAAGTCAGTGTATGCTGATGTGCTAGTATAGGCTACAAAATTGAATATAAGTGAAAACACAGACTTCCTTTGCTGTGGTTTAAGCTCGTGGTCAGCTGTAGCCGCTTCTCTTGCTCGTCAGTCAGGAAACTTTAACATGTAAAATGTCTCTGAACGTCCAACTTTTTCTGAAGTCAGATTCTCATTTACCTTCATCTTGTTCGAATTGTCCCATTTCATCTTAAACGGTGCATGAGGCACCAGAATGTACGTTACTGCTCCGCTGTTTAAGGCGGAACGGGAGAATTCGCACGAGAAGCTGACTTCACAACAGTTTCTTGTTGCAGATTGGAGTGATCATAAATGCAAATAAGTCCATTCGTCTCCAAATGATTGGTGCTAGTCTTAAATCTGGGGGCAGAATATTATGCCTTATTTTTTTTATATGTGCTGTGAATGTGGACACTGAATCATGGCCAGTCAAAACTGCCAAGCTTTGTGTTATTTTCTCAACCCGCCAATCACTGCTTATTAATTGTTGCTGTCCGCAGTTACTTCAGTAATCAACACCTGTAGCATTCGTAACTAGCATTAGGACTCCGAGCTCCTCAGAAGATTCTCAGGGTTTCATTAGATTCAAAAAGCGATGAAATGACACAGTGAGCAGGGAGAGCTTCTCAAAGGACCTCAGTACAGCTGTGGCTCAGTCAGAGACTGAACTGCCTGCTCTGCTTGTCTGTGTACGAGACGCTATATGGCCCAGAAAACCAGAGTAACTTTGACTTATTGAGATGTTCAGGTATGCTGCACACATGCTATAAGCTAACACATCGCATTGCTATGGCAAAAATGTAGCTACCTGATGGTTCATAAGCACAAATAACACATTAATATTGTAAAATGAAATCCCTGTACTTCATTTTGCTTGGACCGCTCATAATGTGGCAAAGCAAATCAGCATGCTTTAGTCCAGCACCAATAACTGCTCGATTTAGGCTACAGGCTCCATAGTAGGCTAGATTAGAGATTGAAAATAAAGTTATATTGTGTTACCTACTCATAACATACAACAAGCAAGTTCACTGTTAACCAGCATATTGAAGGTATATTATCATGTAGCAAACATTAAGAAATCAGTAGGTACATTAGACTATATTTTGTCTCATTAACTATATGAGTAGCTGCCTTTCCCTCTAGCTGGACTTTGATACAGACAGCCTTTTTATAACATATGCTTAACATGTGCTTTTACAATAATCAGTGAGTGCAGAGATGCAAAAGAGACAAGCAAAGACAGAGAGAGGTAAATGAAACTAAATCAGTTTAATGCAGGTTTCATGTATTATTTTAGCTGAAAATAAACAAATAAATAGTTAAATGATGAAGTAAACTTAAACAGGGCAATTAAAGTCAAATACGTTTATGGAACATTAACAATTTATGGAAGAACAGAGGGATGAAGAAGGAACAAGTGAAAGAAAAAAGTGCATATCAGTTCTAGATGGGTAAAAAAGGAGCAGTGATTAAATAAAAAAAAAAAAAAAAGGAGAAACTTATTGTTGCTGTAATAATTATATTTTGTAGTTATTTTAATCACAATTTTTGGCAAAATGGACCTCACAAAAATTCTGATCCTAGTTCCAGCCCTGTTAGTAGTTATATGTTAACTCCAGCGTTTAAGACCATTTATTGTTAAAACTGTGTTAAAACGATCAGAAGAACTGATTGTTATTTTACCTAAAAATCTAGTTCTGCTGTGAAGCCGTAACAGGGCAGTAAAAGAGCCGCGTGTTGGCGACCCCAGCCTCAGCTGAAGTGAAAAAACATTTTCGTAATAGACTATTACTGATAGTACTCCGCAGAGCCAGGGTCACTGAAAAAATTGAGGCTGAAGTGTTGCTGAAGTTTAACAAAGGACTCTGAATGTCATATCTGTACAGATCTTGCTGAAATGTTTAAATTGGAGCAGTTTTATTTCAGCAGTTGACAATCAGCAGTTTTGCTTTGCACAAAATGGTTTGGTTTGTATTTGGTTATATTTGCTGATTTTTGTTAGGAAAAACCTGGAATGATTGACTTTGCCTTTACTTTGTCTTTTCATTGGATATCATGCCTTTGTGTAAGTTTGGGTGTGTAAGTTTGATTGTTGGTTACACTTTTTGGTGATTTTTTTGTACATTTGCAGCTTTTCAATTGTATGTTTCTTTCTGGCACGTGATTCAATGCAGTGCGTTGTTCACAATGTCAGTTGGGCATGTTTGGTGCATCAGGTGGAGATTCACAAACATCTTGATAAAGTAGCTAAAAAGTAGTCACTACTTTTTTCTGGGAAAGTAGCTAAATTGTAGCTAGCTACAAATTTTGGGAAAATAGCTAAAGTAGCTAACTGCAATTTTTTCAGTAGCTATCCCAACCCTGCTTTTACACTGCAATCTCCCATAACACAGTTCATTTATAATGGACATAATTTTAGTGGATACACCTCTGAACTGTTGTAACCGCTTTATGTCCATATTAGGAACTCCATGTCTAGCTGGATTTTTCTGTGACAGAAATGAATGGCATTTTGGAAAATCACCACTGCCACATTCCATGGTAAACAATACTGTTCCAAAGTCGCCAGATTGCCAGATCCTCTGAATTATTAGGTGTTTAAGGACAGGATACAAAATTCTGCTTCATGTAAGCTAAAGGCTTATTCACACCATGTACGATTTTTTCCAGACAAAAACAACAAATTTCATTTCTAACAGTGGGACCAAATCCGATAACTTTTTTTGCATTCATTGAGTAGCAGCAATTATAAATTCATTATTTTTCTCATAATAACTGCAATTAAATAACACACACTGGGTTCACTTCTTTCTACAGAAAAGACAACAACATGTGCAGTTCTACTGCCTTACACATGCATTAAAGCTGCTCATTAAAGTAACGAACAAGCTACAGGGAGTCCAATGATTTAATAATAAATGTGTCATGGAGATTTTGTCATGTTTTTTTTTTAATTATCATCTACAAACCAACATTAAAAGCCAAGCGTTCATTAGCGAGGAAAGCTAATTGTTTGTGGCCCTTCTTGGCAATACCAGCTATAAAAAAATGATCCTATAGTTGCTATAACATCCTTATTGCCATTTTCCAGCCTTTCAGCAGCTGTCCTCTGTATTCTCTTTAATCTCTGCTATTATATAATCAGCGAGTTACTTGTCTTCTAAGTGTTTGTGCTCTGCAAGATGGGCTGTTTTTCCTGCGATCTTGATACACATTTTTTTTTGCTGTAACCATGACAACTGAGTTCTGAATGGTCAGACTAATTTTTAACACATGTCTACAATGCAGAAAATCAAGCAGGCTCTGATTACAACATTTTTAGTATTGCAGTTCGGTTAGCCCATTCTTGGGCTTACCCAGCCTCATTTACAGTTCTGCTGATTAAAGGAATAATTCCCCTTAACTTAAACACAGCCAAGATGTTGGCAGTTTCGCTGTGCATCAGTTTGATTTTAAAACCTGACATGCATTTCTTTCGTCCTTAAAAATTGGACTTATTTTGATGACCGTTCGGGTCATCGGAAAACGTTAAGTGAGAATGAAATAAAAACATAGATTTAGTGAGATTTTTTTATATGGCTCTTTTAGTATTTGAGTTTGACACCCCTGAACTAAGAGGACTAAGGGGCCAAGTGGATCAGGGCACTGTTCCTGAAAAATAAATGAAAAAAGACTTAATTTAGTTCTCAACAGAAGCTTAATAAGATCCCTCCTATGCCACTTGTGAGTGCTATCAAACCGGACCCATTTTTTCCTCGATGTGCTCCATGACCACATAGATGCTGAACAGCTGCCAGTTTCATTCTGAAGGACATCTGAGCAAGGGCGGCACATGGCTCAGCAGGAATTCTAACCTGAATGCCAGTGCTAGCTCACCTCAGGTGTTTTTACTGGAGAAACCAGTCAAGGGCAACTAATACTTTTAAAGATTAGTCAACTGTAGTGATTTGTTGAGTATCTCTGAGTGCCTTTGTGAATACAGCATTCAAATGAATGAAGCAATTTGGTCTATTAGCTTACCCACAGCTTTCAGCACAAGTGAAATTTTGGAGATAGCTTTCTGAAATGTTTTGCTGGGGAATGCACAGACCTGGCCCATGCTGTTATTTGATAAGAGGTTCTGGCACAGCTAAGAAAGCGTCATGAATGAGTTGGCTTGATATTACTTTATCAGGTAGGGGTGTCTGGTACTTCGGCTTGGAATCAATGCATTTTTTTTTTTTTATGATGTGTGTGCTCACATCAGCATGATAGTGAATACAGATGAGAAAACTACAGATGGCACAGTGTGTTAGAGAAGCTAACAGCTCCGGTGATGTGCGTATCCTTTCCATGATATATCATGAGAGCCCTGTCAGTTACACTGATGGATGCTATGTAGCTTATTAAATAACACTGATTCCCCAAGGTATTACCCAATTACTCTTCGACGCAGCCATATAACTACATGGATCAAAGGTTTGACAAGGTGATAAAGAGTCCCAAGATAATGCTGTCTGGAAGTAAGACTAATTTGAGCAGCGTCTCTGAAAGACTCATTAGTAAGGTAAGTGGCGTTATAATGACCTCTCATTCTCCATGGTGATCAAGTTTAAGCACCATGTCCTGTTTTTGTTTTCAGCCCAGCTTTGATCTATTTAACACCTTTACATTCAAGAGTTGGTCTTCCTCCTTCTGCATCTAGCCAGGCCATTCCACAAAAAGGCTCCATGCCAAGGCCTAGCCATGTCAATAATGAATGAATAGTACATTTGAGGTTTGTGCTATGCAGTTACGTGTGCCGAATGGGAATAAAACTACAGGCTGTGTAATGTTACACAAAGCAAAAACATACCCCAAAGTTTTGAACAAATCAAAACAAAAAAGCCACAGAAGCTGTGCAGAACGCAAGAATAAGAACCGTCAGCCTTCAAATGTGCTTCAGGGTCAACGAGAAGTGCGGCTGCTCAACAATGTCAAGAAAACCAGAGTCTAGATCTTTCAGCTCATTTCCATGCTACAGGGCCAACCGGGGGCATGATGGAGCTACTGCAAATTTAAAGTGACACTGCATGATTTAAGTGGCTAGTCATTTAAAGAGAAATCAGATTGTGGTTAAGTCACATAGCAAACTGAGTAGTTTTTGGAGATACATTACATGGCTGTGAATTCAATCAAGATAGAGTGAGATAAGAGTGAACTACCAGGATGCAATTTCACTCTTAAAAATTAAGGTCATTTCAAGTTATTTGGAGCCATAGAAGAACCACTTTTGGTTCCCTGAAGTACCTTTCACTGAAAAGTTCTTTAGAGAACCATTTTTGTAAACGAAATAAGTGAGTGTGAAGTTTGAAGAACCTCCACATAATGAAATGGTTCTATACCATTTAAAGTTGATTTTCTACAACTATGAGTGCAACACAAGGACCATTTAGGAACCTTTACTTTTAAGAGCATATATCCGACTAACCGGCTATAATTAAAAAAAGACAGCAGGTCTCTGTCTGAGACAACTAAACACATGGTAAACTGAAGAGAGAACGTGGCAGAGCACATGTTTACATGCCTAAAAGCCTTTTCACACCAAGTCCAATTTTTACAGAGAAAAAGACGCATGAAGTTTGAAAACAAACACATGCGTTTTCACATCAAATCCAAAAAGTTGAAAGTCAGGCTGAAGAAAAAAAAAAAAAAAAAGTCATGATTACAGTCCAAGCAACCGTACATCAAGATGGCGGTAAAACAGTTTATCTTGCTTGTGGCTGAGCAAAAAAGTTTATACACGAAGCAACACTGAGCATAAAAATGTGGCAGTTAAAAAGAAAAAAAAAAAAACAAAAAAAAAAAAAACACATGGCAGACCAAACTATGGTCACCACAGCAGACAAATTCCTGGCTTTATTCCCACTGCAAGTAGAAGTAGCCCAAATCATATAATTTTCTTCATATGTGATGTATATATTTGATTTTGTGTGGCAATGTGAACAGCAAAAACACTGAATCTGATGCGTATCCAATATCTGGCAATGCAACCACTGTCTGAGCAGTTAGAGAACAGTCAGCTCAGAATTCAAATCAAACCAACTCAGATCTTCATCATTTTGAGTGTAGGAAAGTCATTTAAATGCCTAATTGTAGTTTTGGAGGATAAGCCAGACAAGTGTGAAAAGTGTAAACAAAGAGCATGACACTTCCCAACGAGAGAAATCAAACTGACAACATTTCAAAATCAACTTTACTTCATCGACCGACCGGCCGGCCAAGGTTAGGGAACCGGCCCTGTGACCAGAAGGTCGCCGGTTCGATCCCCACAGTACATGACTGAGATGTCCTTGAGCAAGACACCAAACCCCCAACTACTCCCCGGGCGCTGTGGATAGGGCTGCCCAGCGCTCTGGGCAAGTGTGCTCACTAGTGTGTATGTGGTGTTTCACTTAATGGATGAGTTAAATGCAGAGGTGAAATTTCCCCATTGTGGGACTAATAAGGGTCACTTCATCTTAAAGATCAGTAGAAACTTTATTGATCCCCAAGGAAAATTAGCAGCCAGTAGCAGTCACAACACATGGATGCTTTGAAAATAAAAAGAGAAAAAAAAAGAAGTCAAAGGAGTTTCACACAGTTTGTCTCTTTAGCCATTATATAATCAATGTTTTGATACTGAATTTGTGTAAAAGGAATCTATAGTCTATAGGAAATATAGAGGACAGCTGTGCTTGTTAGAAGAGCGCGCCAGATTGATCAGTGCTCTTTTGCAAATGCAGGTCAGTTGAGGCTGTTGTCAGATATAAGCCACATTAAAAATAGTTGAAAAACAACAAAATCAGATGTTGGCAGTCAATCAGATTTAGGCCACTTTTAACTGTAGTCTAAATGTAACCCCCAGCGACATACAAAAATATTGCTGGAATTTCTCATTATACACTTTCATCTCTTGCATAGGGAAGCGGCACTCCTCCTGTTATTGATTTTCTTTTGTAGTTTGGGGTGCCTTTTAGTTGCGGTGCTTAAAACAATGATAAATTCCTCTTTGCTCATGACTCAAAGTGATTTGTTCTACCTCTTCCATTTTCTCTCTGCATTCTCAGAGTATTAAAAACACCCGTACTTGTGTGAATAGGCCCTAGGACAACGAAAACATGGAAATGCAAATTTTGTAAAGGCACAAGAGATGAAATGATGGATTTACCATGATAACAGATAGAAAGCACAACACAGGAAAGGGTGGAACTAATAAAACTAAATCCATTGAAAGAAGCACAATGAAATGACATATTCCTGACATTCTTACTATACAGACTACGCTCCTTAGAGAAAGAGTAGTCTGTGTGTGTATGTGCTTTTGCAGAACCATTATGGTATTACTGCATTAAGGAAACCAATGTAACATGACCTTGTAGAGCAGCACTGAGCTAACTGGGTAATTTCACCAGAGCTGTAGCTTGAATCCAGTTGAAACACTCTTTGTACTTGTTAGATTGGGGGAAATGAAATACCAATGGCTTGGTCTCATCCAACAGCCCTTTGGGACCATTGAGAACAGCTTGGGCACATTTGCAGACCAAAGATATTCATGACAACCATTTGATCTGCTAGGCAAATCATAAGGGTAACCAGAAACCAGAAATATGCTGATTATCTGCTTTGAACGTCAAAGAGACCAGGCCTCCACCATAACTAAACCCTCACGGAAATGAACGTTTTAAATGTCATTGATGGAAAGTAAGGTTGATTTATCAATAAATTGTGAAAAAATGGGGTACTCAGATTTGGGATTTGGTGTTATGCGTGTGTAGTCTTTGAAAATATATGACACTGGGGTAATTACTCTCTTTATGCATGAAACAGCACAAGATTTAATATTTTAAACACAAAGCCTATAAAGTTCCAATGACTTCAACAGGCATAGCCTTCCTCCACATGCCCCATAAGCTGTTTGAGGCACATCCAAAAGCTTGGTTGAGAGAGAAATGCAACATAGACTTGCTTTGACTTCCTGATCAAGAAACAGGAATTGTGGGATACTGTCTTCACTAGAGCTGTATAATAATGTGATGCTGAAAAAAGTTACTGGTAACAGATTAACAGAAAATTTTGAAACTGAATAAGATGTGAATATGATATGGACTAAGAACATGACCTACACAGCAACCACTGACCTACACAGAAGTTTCCTCATAAATAACCATGTTGCTCTGCATCTCTACATTATTATTTGGTTTATCTGCTCTTCACATCAATTTTAAACACAAAAGCACTACACATTGCAAAGATTTTACTACACTCTTGAGATAAAGTATACATGCCATATATTCTACAGGTGTGTCTTATCTCAGGGCTATAAAAGTGCAAACCTTTAAGGAAGATGAAGATGAATGGTATACCAAGAGGTCACTGAACTCTCAGCTTACTGCAAAAGTTACAGGAATGCACCTTAAATGTAGACAATAAGTAGTAGCATTAAAAGATGAATATTAAAAGGTTACTAAACATATGCTTTCTATTTTTGTCATAAAATTCTCATTAAGTGAAAATATACTCCATTGTCAGTAATGAGCTAAATTGTCAATCAGTGCATTGAGATCATTTTGCTACATAAAATGACTCATAAAATGAGGTTACATCACAAACAATCTGGAAACAATCTCATAAGTAACATCGACTTTATTGACCAGATTTAAGAGGCTTGCCCTTGCCAAGGTATCACACTGAAAGTCAAATCATTTTAAATCTAGTTAAAATATCAAATATTTGTCATTATGAGATTTTGTATGAATATTATGAAAGTATACAATTTCCATACATTTATACTTGTTATAAGATGGTTTTACTTATGAAATATGCTTTTATTTCAGATAATATTGCTTATTTAAAGCATAATTTCTTTGCAGCTTCACTATTGTAAAGTACTTTAAAAACACAAATGTCTCAAAATAGTTTGAGTAATCCTACAATAAAATGTAGGTATACTGACTAGATTTAAATTACTTCCCTTGCCAAGATATCATTTTTTGCAGTGAATGTATGAATGTTTATTTGAGAAGATAAATTAAATTAGTGCTAACCGCTCCTTCTCTGAACAGGACAGTAACAGAGCTCACTCTGGGACATTTTCAGTGCATGGCCTGTGTAAAGACTCCACTCCTGACCTTTGCTGTTATTTATGGGAGATTTCTCTCCATTCACAAAGAGAGTGGTGGAGATAACCTCTGGCACTTTCCTCTGCCTGGTACTGGGTAATGAAAAGGCTTCAAGATATTAGAAGATAGAGATAAAAGGGACAGAGTAGCCCAGTAAAACTGATTTTCTGCCTTTGTGGTTGTGGATTGTTTTGAGGGAATATCCTCTCAAATGTGGTAAAGCCCTCAGAGGGTAAAGCTTCGCTGACCAGATCTCTGTGGCACTATCTGCCCTCTCACCGCACCACTGGCCTTTCAGGGTTCAGGCGTAGGTGTGATGACATAGGGATTAGCCAGGGTCAAAGGTCAGATAAGAGTTCTCCTCTGTTATGTTTCACTGACCTTGAGTATGAACAAATGTTTGCCTTTCGTAGCAGAAAACTACTTTTGTTGCATAATGTCCTCTGCATTAGATTGACATGGTTTTGGAAATTTAAAGGGATCTTCTGAGGAATAACCCTCAAACCTATAGTGTTTTAACTCCCGGGCAACTTGGCCTCAGTCTCAAATTACAAACAGTACACTAGGAGTTAAGTAAATTACTGAGCTAACATGCAATCAAACCACTACTGTCTGTGAAAACAGTTTGTTGCTGCATCCACATACACAAGTCAAAACTCTAAATATCTGAAGAAGCCGTTTCATAAGTCTGTGGGGGGGGTAAAGCCTGCTTTGTGGTGTTAAAGACTGCTGTGTATAAAACTGCTACAATGCCCTGTGTAAATGCTGTGCATGGTGAACAGTTCAACACTGTAATTAGTAGCACAATCACACGGTTGGCTTTAAGAGCTTAATTATAATAGTCAATTAGCTGAAATACAACAATATGTAATATAACCTTGAAGCATTTGGCAACAGTAAGCTATCTAGTAAATTATTATTTAATGTAACAGTATTACTCTTTATTACTGTAATTCAGAATATAATGTAAACAAATATAATTGTGTAACTCTATAACACAATATATATGTATCTATATACTAACGTATTCCCATTTGAACAGTATAGCAAAACAATAGTAATAGCTCTCAACTTTAAGGGTTTATTGAATTTAATAACATTATTTGGTTGGTCCTTTGCCTAAACCTAACCCTCCGAACCCTCACCACAAAGCTAATGAGAGTCAACTACATTTCAGCAGATGGTTTGTATTAGTAATCTGAGCATCTCTATATCATTTATAAATGACCATACAAATGAAGTAGGACCTTCAATTTCATTAGATGTTGTTTCAGTGTTGAACTGCAGCATTCTCTCCATCACAGCAGCCTTATTTCTAATCTATGTCTGGTAGTGGTTGTTTCAATGGCAGGTGCCAAACCCAACAGGGAAAAATGCTCAACCATTACAGCCCTGTATCTGGAACACAGGCAATGCAACGAGACGTGGCATCTCTCTTATCCTGCACCTCGCTTTGGAAGAAACAATCCTTCCATCCTTGTTGATCCAGGCCTGGGTGTACTCAAGCAGTGCTTGAAGAGGGACTTACTGTTCGGAGTGTCTGGAAATCATTAGAAACTCCTGTCCTCCACAGCACGCCCCAACTATACCCATATACGCTGTCCAAATGCTTCACACAGCCTCTCTAAGGGCAACCCTCTGCCAACAGAGCACGAGAGGGACAGAGTTGAAATTTGGCAGAGCCTCATGACATGGTGTGCAGTGCATGTGCTGCTAAACAAACACTGGAGGGGCTGCTGTCTCCAGAGTTAAGGAGTGGGGGGGCAGTCATCAAACTGACTCACTACATAAATAAACACTTAATAACTCCTAATGCCAAAGCTAACAGCAGCCTGTCAGTGCGTGTGCTTATATATACGCACATACAGGGCCTCCATGGTAGCCACACTGCTTTTGGAGGTGGATCACAGGCAATAGCATGTCACTATGCGTACAGCAGTAGGTCAAACACTAACTGGAGGAAAAACTGTGTCTTGATTGTATGTTAGCTCAGTAATTTATAAGCAATGGTCAGGAAGCAGGGCCAATGGGCAGGATGCAAAGTACGATGTGGTCCGGCTTATTGAAGAGGAAAGGAATGGACACTGTGTAAATACACGCAGCCGGCTGGCGTGACACTGCGCTCAGGGCTTAGCGTTTTAGCTCAGGCTGCCAACACACACACCCCTACTACAGCCTGCCACTCAAAAAATGACACAGCAGCGCAGATCTGCTAGGATATGATTACACTGCAACTTCACTTCAAAGCCAGTCGCCGTCAGCGCAGGGGCTGCGTCCAACAATGCTCTTGACCGCATTCAGTGCTCCCAAAATGCACCACTGTGGTGGCATCCAGAGGGCAGCCAATAAAGAGTTAGAACACTGCATCCTCAAACTGTACCAATCTACACAGTCAGTCTGTTACAGTGTCTCCATGGCAATCAGCAGGTTCAGAATGGGGAAGGCTTTATTTACAACGCTTCATCCAGTTGCTGGTACAGAGTGCAGTGTGCCTAAAATGAACACATAAAGTACTGAACGTGCAAAAAAACTTCAGGTCAAGTTAGTGGGAGAAGCTCATTAGACGCACCACATATCCATGTGGACTGATGGCATTCTGTAGGTCATTGAAGGTAAATAAGATGCAGAACCCCATTTCCAAAAAAGTTGGGACACTGTGAAAAATGTAAATAAAAACAAAATGCAATGATATGCAAGTCATTTAAACTCTATATTTCATTGAAAATAGAACAAAGATAACACATCAAATGTAGAAATTTTTAATATTTATCCATTTTGAATTTGATGCCAGCAACACATTCCAAAAAAAGTTGGAACAGTGGCAACAAAAGACTGGTAAAGTTGTGTAATGCTAAAAAAAAAAAAAAAAAAAAAAAAAACACCTGGTGGTTAATTGGCAACAGGTCAGTAACATGATTGGGTATAAAAGAGCATCACAGAGAGGCTGAGTCTTTCAGAAGAAAAGATGAGGAGTGGTTCACCACTCTGTGAAAGACTACATAATAAAATCAAATTCATCATCTACGGTACATAACGACTTTAAAAGATTCAGAGAATCTGTATAAATCTCTGCATGCAAGGGACAAAACCAAAAACCAGTATTTGATGGCCATGATCTTTAGACCCTTAGGCAGCACTGCATTAAAAACAGACATGATTTTGTAGAGGAAATCACTGCATATACTCAGGAGCACTTCTGAAAACTCTGTGAAAACAGTTTGCTGCTGCAACCACATGTGCAAGTTAAAACTCTAAAACACAAAGAAGAAACCACATATAAACAGGATCCAGAAACGCTGCCACCTTGTCTGGCCCAGAGTTCATTTGAAAATGGGAAGTGAAAAGTGTCCTGTGGTCTGATGAATCACCATTTGAATTTCTTTTCGGAAACCATGGACACTGTGTCCTCTGGGCTAAAGACCACTCAGCTTGATATCATTACACAGTTGAAAAACCAGTATTCATGATGGTGTAGGGCTGCATTAGTGCACATGGCGTGACGTGCACATCTGTGAATGTAATATTAATGCTGAATAGCCCTCACCCCGATAGTCACTAAGTGCTTCGAAAGACTGGTTATGATCTACATCAAAGCCAACATCGACGTCACTGGGGATCCACATCAGTACGCGTACCGGAAAAAACGATCCACAGAGGATGCCATCTCCTCTGTGGTCCACACTGCCCTCACCCACCTGGAGAATAAGGATTCTTACGTCCGTATGCTCTTTGTGGACTTCACATCTGCCTTTAACACGATGATTCCCCAGACCCTGGCTTACAAACTCCACACACTAGGACTGAGCACCTCTCTCTGTAATTGGGTCCTGGACTTCCTGACTAACAGGCCGCAGTCTGTGAGGATCCACAACATCTCCTCCTCCACCATCATCCTCAGCACCGGCTCCCCTCAGGGCTGTTTGCTGAGCCCCCTCCTGCTTACACTGCTTACATATGACTGTTCAGCCATCCATCCAGGCTGTCATATTGTAAAGGTTGCAGATGATACGGCAGTGGTTGGATGCATCACAAATAGTGATGAGTCTGGTTATAGGCAGGAGGTGGAACACCTGGAGAGTTGGTGTAGTAAGAACAATCTCTGCATTAACGTGAAGAAGACAAAGGAGATGATTGTGGATTTCAGAAGGAGCAATACCATCCCTCCCCTCCCCCTATACATCGGAGGTTCTGCAGTGGAAGTGGTCTCCAGTTATAGGTACTTGGGTGTACACCTAAGTAACAATCTCACCTGGAGTAGTAACACTTCCAGCCTGAACAGGAAGGCACATCAGCGCCTCTACTTCCTCAGAAGGCTGAGGCGTGCTAGACTCGGGAGCTCATTTTACAGATGTGTGGTGGAGAGCGTTCTGTGCTCCAGCATCACTGTGTGGCATGGAAGCTGCACTGTGGCAGAGAGTAAAGCTCTGCAGAGGGTAGTGAAGGCAGCACAGAGGACTGTTGTAGTCAACCTTCCCACCACCATGGACATTTACACCTCTAGATGCAGGAAAAGGGCAACTGGCATCATGAAGGACCCCACTCATCCAACACACACACTTTTTGTTCCGCTCCCCTCAGGTAGGAGGTTGCGGAGCATTAAGAGCAAAACTACCAGACTGAGGAACAGCTTCTTCCCTGAAGCTGTAAGACTCTGAAATTCCAACTGAACAATCACTGCAATGGCACTTCATGTCCACTTATTTATTGCTGCTGTAATGAATCAATGCCTCCACTATATCATGCCTGCACATGTCACTTTATACATTACCAGTATTAAGATGTACACCTTCTACCTCGTACTCATACTGATGTGGTCCATGCTGCTGTTATCTGTCCTCCCCTTTATGCACCTTCTATTTATTGTTTGTTTGTCACTTTGGGAGTTAACTGGACCGTGAGTACAATGTTTCGTTCCACCTCATGTACCACATGTGATGTGAATGACAATAAAGCCCTATCTCTTATATATACACACATGTTGTGGCAATATGCTGCCATCCAAACGACATCTTCTTCAGGGAAGGCCTTGATTATTTTATCAAGACAATGTCAAACCACATTCTGCATGTATTAAAACAGCTTTGCTCTGTATTAAAAGAGTCCAGGTGTAAAACTGACCTGCCTGCAGTCCAGACCTGTCACCATTGATAACATCTGGCATATTATGAAATTAAACATATGGAAAAAGAGACCCTGAACCGTTGAACATCTTAAATCCTATATCAAACAAGAACAGGAAAACATTTCACTTTCAAAACTATAGCAGTTGGTCTCCTCACTTCTCCACACTTACAGAGTGCTGTTAAAAGAGGTGATGAAACACAGTGGTAAACATGCCCCCATTCTAACCTTTTTGGAACATGTTGGCATCAAATGGAAAATGGGCATTTTTCAGAAAACATATCATTGCATTCTATTTTCATTTACATTCTGCACAGCGTCCCAACGTTTTTGGAAGTGGGGTTGTACCGTTAGTCATTTTTTTACTGTGTAAATTTTGTGGATGTTTTATTTATTTTTATTCTTTTATTTGGCTGTGAATGGGTCCAGGATTCCATTCTTTACTACAATAAGCAAAAAGAGCCCAGCCAGTCTTCATTGATTTCCAGGTAATTACTTAATAACTTTTAGGATGACGTACACCTAAGAATCAGGGATGGGAAAATCAATACTGAAATTCTGATTTGATCCTCACATTACAATATCTAAATAAATGTGAATAAGTATTACTAAATTGGTGAAAAAGTAAAAACAAATGAAAAAAATCATATCAATTAAATGTGTAGGATAGGAAAAAAAGTTCTGCCTTTCTCTTTTCTTCTCATACATACAGGCACAACATTAACGTCCACATTTGTACTGGATTGCACTGGAGATTAGACTTTTATCATTTATTGAGGAAAATATATCTGTGAGTGGGAAAAGTATGTGAACCTTTAGGATTAGCAGACAATTTGAAGGTGAAATTAGAATCAGGTGTTTTCAGTCATTTGGGGGCAAACAGGTGTGAGTGACCACCCTGTTTTATTTAAAGAAAAGGAATCTATCACAGTCTGATCTTCACAACACATGTTTGTGGAAATGCATCAAGGCATGAACAAAGGAGATTTCTGAGGACCTCAGAAGACGAGTTGTTGATGCTCATCAGGCTGGAAAAGGTTACAAAACCATCTCTAAAGAGTCTGGACTCCAATCCACAGTCAGACTGTATAAAAATTCAAGATCACTGGCTGTGTTTACATGCAAAGATTTTTGCCAATCCGATTGAATACAATCCGATTACAGATTCAGACTGAGGTGTTTATGCTCACTCTACTCAACAATCTGACGAAAATCTTCGTTTACATGCCCACTACAAGTAATTCGATGCAAAATGACGCACAGGCATGGAGTACCAAACATCATGTGATGTCCAGTCGACGCGCTTGAGTTTTTAATTGCTTTAAACTGATGTCAGACTCAGAAAAACATCCTTCACATGCACTTATCAAGGAAGACGTCATGCTCTGAGACACATAAGCTGGATGTCCGTCCCACCGTCATCTTTTAAAGCTCAGAGTATAAACCTCGTCTCCTCTGCAGACCAGTTTCAGCTCCACCACGTTGAACGTTATAAACCTTTTGCTATGACGCGCCTCGCATGCGCAGAACGTTCTTACACCTTCCGATTGGAATGTAATCGGATTCAGGCGTTTACACGGCTATTATTCTTCTATTTAACTGATTATTTAGAGGTTTACCCACCTCGTTCAATCATATAGAAATTGTATTCCGATTGGCCTCAATCGGATTAGTCTATTCTGATTGAGGTGTTTACATGGACGTATTCTATTCCGATTGAGGTTTTAGTCTGATTATTAACGGATTACCAGGCTGCATGTAAACGGGGCTACTGTTACGCTCCCCAGAATGGCCGAACAACAAAGATCACACCAAGAGCAAAGCATGTAATAGTCCGTGAGGTCACAAAGGAAGTCAGGGTAACTTCTGAGCAACTAAAGGCCTGTCTCACAGTGACAAATGGTTTGCATGTCAGGCTTTCAAGGAGAAAGCTGCTGCTCTGCAAAAAGAACATTGCTGCCTGTCTGCAGTTTGCTAAAGATCACATGGACGAGTTAGAAGGCTACTGGAACAATGTTTTGTGGACAGATGAGACCAAAATAGATCTTTTTGCTTTAAATGAGAAGCGTTATGTATGCAGAAGGGAAAACACTGCATTCCAGCATAAAAACCATATCCCTTCTGTGAAACAAGGTAGTGGTAGTATCATGGTTTGGACCCGTTTTGCTGCTTCTAGGTCAGGCTGGCTTGGCATTATTGATGGAACAATCAACTCTGAATTATACCAGCAAATTCTGAAGAAAAATGCCAGGACATCTGTCCGTGAGCTGAAATTCAGGAGAATGTGCATCATGCAGCAAGACAATGACTCTAAGCATACAAGTCATTCTACCAAAGAATGGTTAAAGAAGAATAAAGTTAATACTTGGCAATGAACTGAAGAACTGAAGCTGTTTTGTCTGGAGGAACAGGCTAAAATTCCACCAAGCCAATGTGCAGGACTAATCAACAGTTACCAGAAACGTTTAGTTGCAGTTATTGCTGCACAAGGAGGTCACACCAAATACTGAAAGCAAATTCCATCCATCCATTTTCTAAGCCGCTTCTCCGTCAGGGTCACGGGGGGCGGGGGGGGAGTTGCTGGAGCCTATCCCAGCAGTCTTCGGGCGGAAGGCAGGATACACCCTAGACAGGTCGCCAGTCCATTGCAGGGCAGACAGACAGACACAGACAGTCAGTCACACACTCACACCTAGGGGCAATTTAGCATGTCCAATTGGCCTGACTGCATGTCTTTGGACTGTGGAAGGAAACCGGAGAACCCGGAGGAAACCCACGCAGACACAGGGAGAACCCCAGTGACCCGGCAGGGGAATCAAACCCAGGCCATTCTCGCTGTGAGGCGACAGCGCTACCCACCACGCCACTGTGCCGCCCCTGAAAGCAAATTTTCACATAATTTTGCCACTCACAGATTTCTAATATTGGATCATTTTCCTCAAGAAATAAATGTCCAAGTCTAAAATTTTTGTCTCATTTGTTTAATTTGGTTCTCTTTATCTACTACGTCAAGTTTTAGGTCAAATTTATTAGGTCAAGTTTCAATCTATTAGGTCAGGTTTTAGGTCAAATTTATGCAGAAATAAAGAAAAGTCTAAAAGGTTCACAAACTTTCACACACCATTGTACATGCTTTTTGTATAAGAAAACCCACATTCATTTGTGAGGAACCTTTGTTAAGAACCATGCTTGCTCTTGTTTAACAGTTCAATCTGAGAATTTAGGTTCCTTTCTAATTTAAGTTTTAAGGTGTGAGGCTGTTTATATGTATTGGGCTTTATAAGAATATTACTTAAAAGTTAGTGTGTTTGTGTTGTTTATTTCAGTTTAAAGAAGTACGGAAGAAAGAAGAGACTTAAAAACAAACAGCTCTATCAGTCAGTAAAGCACTGTTAAACTAGAATGACTTGCATCTTTGAAATGAGTAAAACCTTAAAATCTGTATCAGTGACAATTTTCTCATTTAGTTTTCATGTCATGTCAGCCCTAATTTACATAACTGCAGGAGTGCTGTTTTGCCTAATGTGAAGATCTGCTTTAGAAAGCTGAATCATCAGGGCTCACTCTCACTCCAGGATCGCTCTGAATGATACTGCTCTATTTGTAACACATGCTGAGTTTCTAGTATCGACAAGCTTGAGCACAAACTCCTTTGGTATATATGTATTATATGTATTTAACATATTTGTATATATGTATTTAGGGTATCTGCAGCGTACTTCCATTATACAGTAGTATAACAGCTTACTGGGCGGCACGGTGGCGTGGTGGGTAGCGCTGTCGCCTCACAGTGAGGAGGGCCTGGGTTCGATTCCCCGGCCGGGTGACCGGGGTCCTCTCTGTGTGGAGTTTGCATGTTCTCCCCGTGTCTGCGTGGGTTTCCTCCGGGTTCTCCGGTTTCCTCCCACAGTCCAAAGACATGCAGTCAGGCCAATTGGACGTGCTAAATTACCCCTAGGTGTGAGTGTGTGAGTGACTGTCTGTGTTTGTCTGTCTGCCCTGCGATGGACTGGCGACCTGTCCAGGGTGTATCCTGCCTTCCGCCCGAAGACTGCTGGGATAGGCTCCAGCTCCCCCCCGCGACCCTGACGGAGAAGCGGCTTAGAAAATGGATGGATGGATGGATGGATGGATAACAGCTTACTGTTCATAGATGTTTGAAGGAAATGCTACATTATCATTATTTAAAGCCAGCAATATGATTGTGCAATGAATTATTGTTACACTCTTTTAATAAGATATTATAGCAGTTATGTGCACCTACAGCTATTTTAACATTGCAAAGTTGACAGCAACCTGACAGCCTTTTAATATAACACAACACAACAAACTGGTTGACCGAAACACAAAACACCATCATAGTTAGAATGACTAAATATTTTAAATTCATTCAAATGTTCATTTGATGTTAGAACTAACAAATCCAAAATGAATGCCAAGAAGCTCCACCCCTAGTGTTACAATATTCAGAGAAAAGCTGCTCAAAACTGTCCCAGTCATTTTCCCAATTTGCTTTGCAAACAGCAGCCGACTACTGTAAAATCTGGCAATTAAACATCTTAGACAAGACGCCTGACTGACTTCTCCCAGTATGCATCATTTTTTTACAGCAACCTTTTGAATTTAAGGAATACAGCAAATTAATGTAGGATTTCTGTCAAAAAATAAAAAAAATTCACAAAGGGCCAAAAGCCACAAAATGGCTTCATCTGGCCTGCTCACTCTACAACAGCAACAACACTTTAAATGGTATTTCAGTAAGAATGTGAAGATTGTCAGAGTTCTTGCACGTTTGTAACTACGCACTCACCCATGACATAAAAACAATCACTCACATCAACCACCCACCCACCCACACACACACACACACACACACACACACACACACACACACACACACACTCTCTCTCTACAGTCTGTGGTGTATCAGTGAACCCTGCACTCCTGCGCTGGCTGTGATCAGCAGCTGTCTCTGCCTCATTGAGCTTCTCCACACCCATACAATAGGACAAGAGGGCCTGATCTCTGAACCTGGATACAGCACTCACAGTGTAAATCACTCTTCATGAATGTGGATGTGTGTATGTGTCTGCAGATGTTCAGCACATGCCCCCATAACACTGTTCACACTCTTTAGGAACTGCTGACCTGAATCAGAATGTCACTGGACTCTCACAAGGATGCAAACAGACTGCTAATATCTGGGAAACCATCTCAAATTGACACTAGTTTTAATTACATAATTTAAAGCAGTCATATGCAGAGGTTTGGGTGCCTGGTCAATGACATGTATAAAATCAACAACAAGTTAAAACACCCTCTCAGAGAGCACATATTTAATGCATTCTTTCTGCTTATTTGTTGCATTTAACATGTTAACCCCCGCAGCCTTGATTCAGCTTTTATGAGAGTAAAGATTCTGAGGTTTAACATACTGGAGATGTTAAAATGTAAAAATCATTTCACTTGTTTTTTTATATTGTTTTATTTTTTCCAATCGGTTAAAAATGATTTTTCTAAAATTAACATTACATAAAAAGAGACATGAACTACAGGTGATAAAGGAGTAAAAAGTTCAGTTGCAAGTCAAGATGAGTGTTATTATTCCTGCAAATCTGAGCACAATGAGTGACTTTACTAAGATCTATACTCAGGAGACATGTGAAACTACTGAGGTCTTTTCCTTAGGAGAAACATCTAAGTAGCAGGTGACTTAAGCAAAAGCCTCTATTATCTTTCCATTTGATCTCATTGTTGTCTAATAGACACTACAGAGATATTTCACTACATAGGAAGACTAAATTAATAGGCTGAGCTAAGGTTACCACCTCAGAAATATATTATCTCAAAAAACCCAGGAAAATCCTAGATAATCCATAAAATCTTGGACAGGTGACAACCATAGCCTACGTGCCTACAGCTGTTTCAAAGCTGTTACTAAGCAAAGGTAACAGAGCGGCTAAAGTTCTCTTTGCCGAAACTGTCTGGCATAGTTACCATATACAATGACAGTATTGTTGAAAGTTGTTGCCTTGAGCTACAAGAATAAAGTAAAGCTACTCACACTGAAAGCATGGAGAGAGACAAATAAGGGCAGTAATGTACAGATCACAAAAAAACCACAGGCCACACTGCAAGGCTACAAAACAGTTGATAAGTCTCCATGAAGCTGGATTATTCAGTGATAGATGCTTGTTGTAACTATATAGTTTACTGATTTATCCTTTCAGTATGACTTTGCACATGGATGCAATTTAGCTATCATTTATTTGTCTGTTTTCACCCTCTCACAGATTGTTGAGGGGGCATGGGAGTAGGCCAACCCAGTCTACATGTGTTTTGTGGACTTGGAGAAGGCTTACGACTGTGTTCCTCGAGATATTTATTTTTATTTTTTTTTAACCTGTCATGTCTGGCCATTTTTGCAATCGGAATGGTAATCCGAATGTACTGATGTACCAAACATATTTGTTTTCACAAGAAAAAGCTCTATAGGTTACTAAAGCCTATTCTTGTTAAAGTTTGTATTTTATTTGTTTGGCCAGGCCTGACAGGCAAATAAAAAAGAGGACAGGAACGAAAGAGGAAAAAAAAAAATCTCGAGATATCTTGTGGGAGGTCCTCCGGTATGGGGTGCCGGGGCTACTACTCTGGGCCATCCCATCTCTGTACTCCCAGAGTGAGAGCGGTGTTCGTATACTCGGCATTAAGTCAGACCCTTTCAGTGTTAGCGTTGGGCTCTGGCAGGGTTGTGCCCTGTCTCCACTCCTGTTCGTGATATTCATGGACAGAGTGTCAGGGTGTAGCTGGGGTCAGGAGGGCATTATGTGTGGAGGCCAGAGGGTGGCGTCTCTGCTATTTGTAGATGATGTTCATTTGGCTGAATCACATGGATGCCTCCAGCGCTCGCTGGAGCTGTTTCCAGCTGAGTGTGAAGCAGTTGGTATGTGGGTCAGCACCTCCAAGTCTGAGTTCATGGTCTTAGCCCGGAAAAGGATGGCATGCCCACTCCAGGTAAGGGAAAAGGACCTGCCCCAGGTGGAGGAGTTTAGGTATCTTGGGGTCTTGCTCATGAGTGATGGGAAGCGGGATCGTGAGATCGGCTGCAGGCTGGGACAGGCGGCAGCAGTAACGTGGTCACTGTACCGGACTGCAGTGGTGAAGAGGGAGCTGAGCCAAAAGGCTCTGTTTACCAGGTGTACATCCCGACGCTCACCTACGGTCATGAGCTGTGGGTTATGATCGAAAGAACAAGATTGTGAATACCGCACATGCAGTAGTTGTTGTGTTGGACCATGAAACTCACGTCCTTCCTGCTTTTTCCATTCTGGCCATACAGGCTAGAATGATCACACTTCTGATATATAGATATGCTGCAACATAGAGGTCTACAGTCAAGAATGGACAGAGCCTGAGATGAAGAAAAACATTGTTGTTATGTGTTTTCTTTCTCTGACTGATGTATGCCCATGTTTCCATGCTGGATGTGCAGGTTGGCATTGCTGTGATGGCATGCAGCTCTACGTGTGGGTATACAGAGCAGAAGAACGCCGCTAGCTGAACTTTCCATTACAGTGTGGGGCATTCTCTGAACCGTGATAAGCAAAGCCCTCTCTATCACACACATGGGCTTTCATGCTCAGATAAAGCTACGTCAATACAAGGCTAAGACAAGGACCCAGCCTGTAGGGCAACGTCATTCTCAACATTGCTTTGTTGGGACATGTATGTGAAATGATTTGTTAGTAATATTGGCTTTTAAGAACAACCAAAATACACAGGCATTGTACAAAGAGAATATTGTTTCAACTTGACAGAATCTCATTTTGTTGCAGTTTAAAATACAAGTTTCCTGTTTTAAACAGAACTATCAAATAACTCAAGACTTAATTATATGTATTTAATCTACAAACCTTCATAAAAAAATCCAGAAATGTAGAGACAGTATATGAAATGCAAATCAAAGCTGAAAGCAGTGGTTTGAATCCACTTTGACATGTATTTAAATGAAAACCAGTCCAAAGACACACGTTCCAAAAAAGGTTGGCACAAGGGCAATGTAAAACCTAGGAATGCTGTTAAAAAAACAACAAAAAAAATCACTAACATTAATTTGGTCATGCAAACCTGATTAAGTATACAAGGAGCATCAAGGACAGGCATACTCTTTTAAGAGCAAGGACTGGTAGAGGCTCACCACTTTGCCGAAAGCATGAAAATAAATAATCCAACAGTTTAAGAAAAATGCAGTTCAATGAGTGACTGCAAAGATTTCAGGTATTTCACCTCTGTTAAATAAAAAATCATCAAAAAATTTAGGGAATTCAGAAGAAAATCTGCATATGAAGGGCAAGGCCAAAAACTACAGCTCATTTTCACTAACCTTTAACTCCTCAAATGGCACTGCATTAAAAACAGGAATGTTTCTGTGTTTGATGGGCTCAGCAACACTTTGACAAGCCACTGTCAATAAACACCATCCGTTACTGCGCCCACAAATGCAAGCTAAAACTGTATTATGCACAGTATACGTTTTAGGTCAACCACATTCAGGAACACTGCCAACTTCTCTGGGTTCAAGCTGATATGCAAGAGTTTTGTAGTCTGACAAGTCAACCTTTTAGACTGTTTATGAAAATAACAGATGGCGTGTTCTCCATGCAAAAGAAGAATAGAACCATTCAGACTGTTAGACCAGTGTAAAGTACAAAGGCCAGGGTCTATGGATGGGAATTGATTAGTGCACATGGCACATCTAACTTTCACATCTGTGAAGGCACCATTTTTATGCTGAACACACATTTTAGAGCAACATATGCCGCCATCTAGACACAAGATTCTACTTTCAAACTGGATTAACTGGTGTCTTCATAAGATAAAACAAAATATTGTGTGCTTTTAGATTTTATTAGCAATTCACATATTGCCTCAACTTTTTTGAATTGAAGTTTATACATACTTATATTACAAAAAAATAGAACATCCTACAGTTACATTATGATCTTACAAATGATTGCAAATTTTCATTTATATTTTTGCTATTGTAATGAAAATATTTGCATTTGTAGTATGATACATTAAATGGTGGTGGTCTGAAAGACACACATACTTGTCACAGAAATGGAACATGCCTAAAGCCTGTCCATAAATGGAAGAAGCCTCGCCTGACTTGCTTTAGTCCCATAAGCCATAACTTCCAATGCCCAAACTGCACACATCAGTGGTTTCCAAGGTTCATTCATCACATCACTATTGATACACAATCTCAGAGGTAGTCATATTTATGGAGCGCATCGGTGTATACAAAGCATTTAGTTAGGGTTAGGGTTAGGTACTCATGATGACCTCTAACCTGGAGAAGTCCAACCTCACAATCTAGTATGGCAACGGTAGCCTGCAGCACTGTGTTCATGTTTTCACCTGTGGTTGTATTAAAAATAATGTACTGATATAATAAACAAAATAAACATAACCATGTCAAAACAGCACGACTACAACTTTTATCAAAATATTTGTGCACAATTGCCACTTACCTGTCTGCTCACATACATAGACAAGAATCCAATTTGTATTAATAGTCAACATTCCAAAATAGGCAGCAATTGCATTTTATAGCTACTGTGAAAAGCGGGCTAACCTCATTAGACAGACTGGATATCAGACAGGATCTGTTCACATTCAGTACTGTTTCTTAATTTAAGGATTATTATAATAAACCAATTTTATAATTCTTCTACAACAGAGGTCTTATTTGGACCTTGATTCCAGTTCTCAAACCAAGATGTTGTAATTATTTTCTTATTAGTAATATGTATGACACTACGAGGGCCAACCAGTTACAATAGTAGTTCAGGTTACTACCAGTTCTTACTGGTGATGGGTAAAATAGCCTAGGCTTTGGAATGCAGCTACTGGGTTAAATGTATTCAGTAATGTTTTCTGTTACAATGCATAACAAAAGTATTATATTCAGAATACATTTAGAATATATACTGATCACACAGACACACCCCCACACACATTTTCTACGCCACTTATCGTTCTGGGTCGTGGGGAGAGCTGGAGTCTATCCCAGTAGTCATTGGGCAGAAGGCAGGATACACTGTGGACAGGTCGCCAGTCCATCGCAGGGCAGACAGACCAGACACATATTGTGAGTTCTTCTTTACAGTAAGTCTTTATATGCAGTGTGTTGATTTTAAAATACTTTATAAACAAGCAATGATGTTTCTTTAAAATGTTATATACTTTTTTTAATGTAGTGGGTCAGTATTATACACTGTGCTACTTTAAAACACAAGCAATTTAACCGAGCACTGGTACTGGAGCAGAAATAAATCCAGACATCAGAATTGAGAGGGAGAAAATTTAGATTGGTGCATGCCCACTTATTAATAATTTATTTAATTCCTTCCACCACTTCCTACCCTACAAGTAACAATGGTTTTTCAAGAGTTCCTTTGTAAAGATAATCGTTCTATATAGAACCATGAACTCTCAAAGAACCCTTTGCATTGTAACATGCTTCTTCAGATTTATGGAGAATATGCTTTAGATGGTTCTATATAGAATCTTTTTGAAATGGGTTCTATACAGCACCAAAAAGAGTTCTTCTACTGTTACAGGTTTGACATCATAACATAAGCAGAACCCTTTTGAAAAAGGTACTATACAGAACCTTCTACAGCAGTCTGCGATTTGAAGAATCCGTTCATGATGCAAATGATTCTTTGAGTGCTCATGGTTCTATATGGAACCATTTCCTTTACTAAAGTAGCCTTGAAGAACCCTCTTTTTAAAGAGTGTAGTGGCTCTTTCTCTCTCTAAACACCGTCATAGTGAATGTCTCTCACTCAGTATAGTCAGACACTACTGCTCATTCTATAAAACATTGTTAAATCTTCCTACAGAAAACTGGAAATGATTAAGAGTAGAAGTGGATATTGCGTTGGCACCGCTTACACAACAAAGACAAATTGTTGCAGTAAGGCCAATGTGAGGTGTGTTGTTTTAATCCACCATCAGAGGGCGAGCAAACCCTACTCATATTTTACAAGATATACAATTAGTCCACCACCAGATGGCAGACGTTTCATTCTCACCCCTAGTCACATTAAAAACTTGAGCAGATGTCAGGTCATCATGAAGAAATACAAAATTTAACTTGATATATTGACAGACAGGTCTGTGGTGGTAAAAAAACAAGTTATCTGCTGTAAAGGTTCTATGCATGCATCGTAATATTTTCCCTATTTGAAAACTGAAACTCTTCTCGGTCAACTCTGGTATAAAGCTTGGTTTATCTGAGCAGAGATCCTGACTGGCAACATGAATAATAATGAAACCTCAACTGAACAGGCCACCCTGCTTCCTGCTACATTCCACAGAGTTAGACCCAGATGTTTCCACCAACACTGCTGCCTGTAGAAGCCCGTGCGATAAGGAACAAGGCTACTTTGTGGGGAGAATGGAAATGAACATCAGCACAACACCTGCAGCATACACTAACACTCCAGTGCACATCAGAGAACAAAAGCAACAGTGTACACTTTTATACTTTCTCTGTATTTTTTCATAGCAAAGTGTGCAATGCCACATCGAGTAATCAGTAAATCTTAACTGTTCATGGGGTGACCACTCACCCTGACCAAATCCCAGAACTCTAACCTTTTCATGTTCCCTGCTGTACCTTCATAATTTATGCTGATAGCTCAAAATCTAAAGCAAACAAGCTGTGACATACAGCAACGGTGGCTGGCCTGTACTACAGTGGGACAAGGGTGTCATGGGTTTATGGATAGGGGGCCAAGTGTGTACTAGGGGGGTCTAAGGACATGGCCCCAATATGTCTACTTTTCTAATCAGAACCCAAAACATTCATCAAAACATGGCGATTTTGTCAAACTGGCAAACAATAGGTCTGTCTCAGTATGGTTTATATTAAGCACAGAGCTATTACTTAAATACCACATCTGTCCACTTAAAAAAGGCAAAGAGCCAGCAAAGGTACTGAATTGGGACAGTGTTATCTCCTCTCTCTTAGATGAAAGTCTTGAACATATTTTACAAATTCACAGATTAAACATCAGCTCGGTCTCAGTTCCTGCCGAGTGTGATTTTGCTCTGTAGCATGTTCAATGAGCTATGAGACAAAATATCATGTTCATAGTGACAAATATGTCCTCAGTTAAATCAAATTCAATATTAATTTGAATGAAAAGCTTAGCCGACTCTCCCTCACTTTCTTCTTGACCACTAACCTCCATCTGATCTGCTCCTTCAGCCCTGTCTGTCTCCTTCAGGTTCCTGTTTTTAGTAATATATTGTATTTATTGAATTCTGATTTACAAGAACTCCAGGAAATAATGAGAGATCAATCATTTCACTTTTCCATGTTTTAACTAGTTAAAAAATCGTCTCATCTGGCTGGCCTTCGGCAGAGCTGCCTCTTAATGTCCATCTACATGTCGAGGAACTGAGGGCTATAAAGCTGCATTTTCACTGACATTCACTTGAACTACAACATACGGCGAACACTGGAGTCCAATGGTTTCCAAATACTGAACAGAAATACAAAAACCAAGAATATAAAGAGCTGTCAATAATGCTTTTCTATCTCTGTGACAAATTCTTGTCAGCAAACTAACGCTAGCTAACGTCAGATTTAACCCAACCGTTTTTCTTTGCCACACATAACCCCAAAGTTAGCTAGTTAGCTAACAAGCAACCGAGTAAAACCTCGATATCCAGGTATACTGACCATAATTTGCCACAAATCCATGTTGTATGTGGGTATCTTCACTCTGTAACTACTACCTGTTTCACTCTGTGGCTATATTGCAGATTTTAATAACGTGATTTTGTCGACATTTTAGCCAAAACACTATCACAGGCTCAGGGAGCGTCGACCTCCCGAAGCAAGTTAAACCAAAGACCCGCCCCCAAGGTCTCATATGATTGGCTTACAAGTTGCAAACGCTGATATGATTCGTCAAGCCGGGAGCTCCTCTTTTCACTTGATGTAGTGAAGGTGGACATGGAGATGGTTGGTGTGAAAGTAGAGGAGGCAATGGATACGGCAAGATGGAGGCAGATGATCCGCTGTGGCGAACCCTAAAGGGAGCAGCCGAAAGAAGAAGAAGATAAGTAGTCTCTGGTAACGCAGCCGAAGCAGCGCTGCGTTACAGCAGCAGCGCCTCCCGCAGGTCGCGCCCTGCTATCACAGCATTTTGTAGAGGCAGTCGCACGGATGGGTGATAAAGAATGAAGAGAACTATAGATGATTTAAACTAGTAATGTACAATTTTTATGGGGTACAGGGGGATAATCATAATGTACTGCGTCCAGAATCGTTTAATACCTGACAAATTCTGTTCCCTTATAATAGTGTTCTATTTAGTGATCCAGATTTTCAAATTTAGGGTATAGTGACCATTTGGGACACAGCATAGATTTAAGTAAAGCAGCACACAGTGCATCATGGGCAATCATACTCAGGCAGGCCTGTACATCGTGAAGGTCACTGCAAACCTGACAGCAAATCAGGCAGATTTCTGACTCATATATAATATTTACTTACAAGCAGCTAAACCTTACTGCACACTGTAAATTTGATTAGATATAGCGCTGTAAATGTTACCAAGGCTCATGTCTGATTAAACAGATTTATTTTTAATGCCTTTTAAGCGTTATGCTGTCTGATGATATGTGAGTCTACATCAAGATGAACCTGAAGTATTTCCATATTTACTAACTTATTTATTTGAAAATATTTAACTTTTGTGTTTTAATTTATATTTTAATATGTTAATGTTTACTTCACTGAATAGAAGATTGTGATGTTTTAATATAGGTTAATAAATGAAAAGATTTAAATATGATCTTCGTATTGTTTTTCTATATAAGCCCATGATGAAATACACACACACACACACACACACACACATTTTCTAAGCCGCATCTCCCTCAGGGTCGCGGAGCCTGTCCCAGCTGTCATTGGGCGGAAGGCAGGATGATGATAAAATAAACATTTCTAATCTTTACTTGGTTTAGAAATTTATTTGGTTGCCATTGAATGTTTATATTTGTGGTTTGGTTTGAAATGAAAGCTCAGAATTTCTTTGACATTGTGCGAACCATAACGTGCCCACCGAAACCAACAGCGCAACATAAATTTCATTATGAATGTACTAATTCCAGCAAATATTTTCTGATATGGAAAGTGTATTTTTTTAGCTAAGGTTTAGCTAAGGTTCTGATTTCATCATGGTATGTCTGGGATATACAGCAGAGAGCAAAAACTGTTCCAACCAAGCCCACTCTCTCCTATGTATGTACATACATGTACATGTTGCATGTAGTTAGAATTCATTAATGACACTTCCAGCAAGATTTTCTGACTCGCCACACGATGCCTATTACAATGCTAAAGAGTCCGGCTTTTTGAATCATGTCATCGTATGCTGAATACGAAGAAGTATGTCTTTAGCAGCTGAATGAATATGTAAGAGTCCTTTAGAGAAAAACCTCTTTTCTCTACGAAGGAAGAAAAACAGTCCTGCACAGGAAACAGTCTGCCCTGCGCTCAGGTGCGTCAATGAGAGCAGTGTGAACCCAACCGGCCTGCCAAACCAATGTGAAACAAGGACACACCAGCCCACCTCTGCAGAGCAGCTTCTTACAAGAGACATTTATTAGATCAGCAGAATACATGCCAAAACAAATAATTTACAGCAGCATTTTTTTCACCGTTCTGTACTTTCTCCCTCTTTTTTCGATCCAGTTTGACTCAGGCATTGTGGACATGTCCTTTTCTGTCTGAAGGTCAGGTGGCTGTTACCATATACTGTTTAGAGTTGCATTTGTAATTTTGTACTGTAATAGGATGAACAATACAAAGTCCCACTGGTGAAACTCCAGGTTACTGTAGTCTATTTGTTATTAGACTGAGCTATAGTGGGAGAGAGTACCATAGGCAGCAGTACAGCCCTTAGCGAACACTGTATTTGTCACATATCTAAGAGCAGGAGTATGTACACCTCGGAGTAACTGTGGACTGTCTGGAGCCTACAGCCAGACGTGGCACTTACATTACTAGCTAGCTACTGCAAATGCTAGAGAAACAAGTGGTGTGATAAAAGAGCATTCACATGCAGTTTCTACACATCAACGTACATTTCTTCCCAAATATTTTACAGTAAGTTCACAGCTACATTCTGGTGTGCTTGTGTGATTGTGTGGCAGGTAAAGAAAAAAAAGAAATCATTATTAAACTACAAGCAATGGACACTTTAAAGTGGGACTGTAGCCCTGTCTGTCCCTACTCGTCTATTTCTTTTCCTAAAAGAGGCCTTACGCTGTCCTGTTTTCAGCTCTCGGTACACTGCCGGAACAATTGCAAGATTTTCTTACTGTCTCTCTGACCCATATTGAGGACTGCCTGGGAAAAGTGTAGCCGTGAAGCTAGAAGAGCTGTTGCTGCTTACAGAATTAAAGTCTCCATTACACTTCAGGCCATGTGCACTTCTTAACGGTAATACATGGAAGGCCGAATACAGATGAATGTGAGATGGATTTTACAGCTTGAGAAACAGAAAATACATAAATGGAGAACTAATGAGGTCTGTTATTATGTTCCGTAAAGGAGTCAAGCTTCAACAGGTTAACGCTCGACTCCACTCTGTTGAGAAAACAAACAACCCATCAAAATATGTGACTCATGACAGAGACTCATGATACATCCCATACTTAAATAGACTAAATCACACTGATGATGTGCAGTTTTTATACCAGTGGTCACCAACTTTCTGGATCTACCTTCCAACCAGAGTCGGTATGGCAGCTCCAGATAGCTGACTCCTTCAGAAGTCCTTGATTGACCAATCAGATACATTACTGTTAGGTAACATAATAGATTCAGGCTGGAACTAAACTCTGCAGGAAAGTTGCTCTCCATGGAGGAGGTACGGTGGCCACTGTTTATAACATTATGCTCAACATAAAGAGATTAAAGGGCCCATATCCTACTTTCTCTTGCATTTTATTTTCTCCCGAGGGCCTTTTTTTTTTAGCCTTAATCCATTTTTACTGACCATTTCTCTTTATTCTTTAAAACTAAACAGGCAAGTTTTGTTATTGTGCCTTTAGGATATATGTAAATGAGTTCTGATTAGTTTTGGTATTGTATTGTGCCTTATTTTGGGCTGAAACACTCTTTACAGCTTCAGCATGAAAGGGTATGTAAGGCTTTATTGCTATAGGCTGAATAGGCAGATATATGTTAATGTGTTGGTTTAAGTGCCATTACAAAAACAGTCACTGCTGCTTAGTTTCTATTTATGGATTGAGCATTAAACGGCACGTTTGGAAACTTTAAGATTCAATGTTTCACATACATCAAACTCTTATTTTAAAAAAGCAAAGAAAAATCAGGTTTTCATGATATGGGCCCTTTAAGCAATGCTAATGAGCAGATTGCATTTGGAAGCTCTAAAGGAATACATACAAAATGTTGACCCCCCCCCCCCCAAAAAATGCAGCAGTTTGAGTGAGAGAAGAAACCCCATTAATAAAATAACTCTGTATTATGCAGTACTTTGACATAACTCTGACAAAAAATGACAAAATTAAATATTAATCTAAAATATATCTAAGACATGTATTTGTGCTGAAAGAGCTTATTCAGAGGAGGAACACACATTACCCATTAATGGTCGGGACAGATTTTGCTTTTAGGACAGTTGAAAATAAAACAAAAAAGAGGCAAAAACTGGTTTGGAGAAAGAGGAGCGCAGAAACGTGTTGAATCTTCAGCGAATGGCTTTCAGTTTTGATAAACAGATACATACATACATATATATCACACCCTATACAGTTAACTGAAGAGGTTTTGTATGCAGTATATGTGCACAGGGATTGTGCTTAATCTGAAGGAAGGTTAAACAGTGGTCTTTTGCTCTCCTGCTTTTACAGTTCTGTGTTCCTCACCAAAACGAAACAGTCTTTGCTGAGAGACAGAAGTCTGTCTCAAAGAAGTTCCTTTTATTCTGTGTAATATTTACAGAATATTGTTACTGGACGTCACTGTCCAGTCTGCGTATGAGGGAAAGTTTTCCACTGGCTGCTCCCAGAGTCTGGCCCAGTGTGAGTGTGTTCTACTGCCGAAAAAGGTAAACATTCCTCCTCACATACTGCAGGAGGGGTGGAATATTGCATTCACATTTCCTGTCTCTTTCTCTGTTTCAGCAACACAGTCTGCAAAGTCTTTTCTCTTTTTGTGTCATATTTCTGTCTATTTGTATTTGCAGTTCTGTCAGCAGGCTCACACACTACGGGGCGCCCGCTGCGTCTCGTGCGTCCTGCGGTTGCGCCCCTTCTTGCTCTCTTGCATGAGCTTCCACTTGCTGGCGTGTGACTGGCCGGTGTGCAGTAGATGGGCGGTGTGAGATTGGCTGGCCTGCAGCAGGTGGGCCTTCTGCCGCCGCTGCTTCCTCTCCCTCTTCCACACCTGCTCGCACAGCTGGTCCACACTGTTAGGGCTGGGGGGGTCGATGAGAGATAAGAAGTCCTGGTACCACAGCTTGGCATGGGGTGTCCGGCCACTGTCTGGTGGCTCACGGTGTAGCAGCTCGTCCAGCTGCTCGGTGGGGATGACGTGAAGGGTGAGACGCAGGATTGTCTGGATGAAGCCGTGCTCTACTGCATGACAGTAGTATACACCTGAGTCCTTCTGCAGCAGCGTCCGAATCAGCAAACCCTGCTCGGTGCCCATAACTCGCTCATCCGCCTTTATCTGAACACACACAAACATACACAAACGCAGATCACACAACACAGCACAGCCAAAGCAAAACTTTGTATCACAAAAAGGGGTAACTTTTCATGAGAAGGAAAACACTACTTTTTTTTAAACTATATAGTCATTTTGGACTATTTCTGTTGGTCCATTCATCAATTGGTCACACTACGTAAACGGCAATAATACAAACAAATGGAGGTAAAACATTTCGTTCCTAAACCAATGATACAATTCCATCACTGGGGTCCTGCTATCACCATAGAACTGCAGTTTCTGACCGAGCTGTGGTTTTAGGTTTGTTTAGTGGTTAGGGTTTCTTGGGCTACTTGTTATTAGTGTAAGTTATTAGCTAACAAAAGGTAGCTAACTCAATTATTAGTTATTATTAACTAATAATCTAATCCCAAAATAGACCCTGAATTTGAGTTAGAATGACCAGTTATAATGACTAAAGGTTGACTGGACAGCCTAAAGAGTTATACAAGCTAGCTACCTAAGTGTTATGCTAGCACAAAACTAGCTACCAAAGTGTTATGCTACCAATGTGTTATGCTAGTACACAAAATCTCAAGCCTCTTTACATCCCTAAAATCAGCACATGCTGTGTTTTGGATGCTGGTATGCTGCTCAACCAGCATGACCATTCTGGGGGACCAGCTAAACCACCAGCAGACTGACATAAACCAGTTGAGCCAAACAAGGAAGGCTTGCTTGTCTAAGCTCTTTTTTCAGCAGGAATTTTTTGTATTGTGCTTTTTACAACGGTTGTCAAAAAACACTTCTACAGAAATCCAGAACATGATCCAATCTTTTAACAGACAGTGTCCACACAGACACAGACAGGCACACCTCCTGCTTGCTGTCCTCTCCGTGTCTCTGGAACTGCCAGTAAATGAGAGCACGCTGTGACTTAGGACTGCACTCCAGGAAAGAGCTGCTGTTCTCCACCCCATACACCGTCTTATCCATCAGCGTGTTCTCCCCATTCTCTTCATCTATTCACGAGAAACAGAAAGAGATTATTTCAAGACAACGCATTCCCCTGGGGAAAGGGGCATGTAGAGGGGAATGAGTGTGGTTTGACAATGTAAATGGCCTGCGTATGTGCCTGAATGTGTGCTTCAGATGAATGTATGAATGTGTCTATGCTCTTTCCAATCACATTCTCACATGTCTGCAAGAGGCCTTCACATAGACAGCATGTCCAGCAAAGAGGATATGAGCCAGTAATTCAAACCATGAATATGGACTCACACACACATACACATGCATTCACAGCCACACACGTACACAGGAGCACGTCACAGTATCCCTTCTCATCACCAAGTTTCAGACTCAGCTGTGGCTTTAGGTCTAGTGGCATAGAATTCCAGTGAGAATGGATATGCAGGTTTTTTTTCCATATTTTAATCATTTAAAATCCATTCATCTCTCATTCTTTCTTTCTTTAATCCATAATTGTCTGTTCCTTCTTTTTTCGGCGCTGTGTAACATCAGTGCGCAGCTCTGCAGACGTGCTCCACTGCTTTAATAAGGTGTGAGAGACCGAAATGCTCTTGAACATGGAAATGTGTGTGGTCCCTGGGTGTATGTGTGCATGCGCATGCTTTACGTCACATGCATCTGAAACAGCTGTGAAAGAGCCCCCCTGAAGTTAAATACATGTCTTTAACTAGGCAGAACAGCATTTTGAAGTTTTATTTTGGGCTCCACCTAATAATTGTATTTCTACCTACACATTACACCTAATAAAAATGAGGTCCTACACTCATTTAGAGAAAAATATAAGGGATGTGGATGAAGCAGTGTTGAAGCTTGTGCTCTGTGATCAGTGAAGTGTGGGTTAGCTATATAACAGTGAGCGAGGGGTCAGCCAGTGGGGAACCTTCACAGCCTTCTAAGCCATCAGAGAAGGCTTATCATTTCTTGGAGCTAAATAATGTAAATTTTAGTTCCGTTTTATTTAATAGACTTATTACACTTGCTGTATTTAAATTCTGCACACATTGTAGTACTACTCTTATTTGGAGGGTTAAATTCTTTACTGACCTACTGGTAAATCACACCATCATATTTCTGTTCTCTGTGATATCTAGGTAGATACAGCTGGGTGAGCTCTCCCACTGGTTAGGCCTTCAGGAACAAAATTGAAAGGCCTTTCATATTAGTTTAACTACCAACATAATTAGGAAACGACAGTGTAATCAACCAATCACATTTTGATTTAGAATGGGTGGATCTGTTTAGTGAGAACAAAAGTCACTCTAGACCTTCTTGAAGTTCTAGATATGTGAATGAATACAAATATTAGTTGTAGTCGAACCCGGTTTCAGTCAGTTGTTAGAAATGAAAAACAGCAGCGGCAGCTCTTTGCCAGGGTTCCTTACTAAAAGAGTCACTGAAAACTGCCACATGCAAGGTAAAATATGCTGTGTGTTAATGTCTATTTCAAATAAAACATATGGATTGTCTTTTACAAGCTTTGAATGGCCACAATTGTTCATATGCACCAGTATTTACGTAGTACTAACTACTAAAAATCTCATAGTGGTGCTAGCAGGAATTAGCATTGTTTTTTACCCTCTTGACATTAATACTCCAAAAAGAAGGCATAGTCCTAATCGTTATGGTTCACCACTGTGGTAAGCATGCTAAAGACTTAGCTCCTACCATGGTGCTGCAGATCGGAGCACTGGGTTAGAGGGTCTCCATTCCTGATGTCCTGGCGCCGAGTCCTCCTACGCAAACACACCCACACATATGGAACATGGTTATAGAGCACAGGCAAGTGGGCTGCACATGCTTTCAACATTCACTACATACAGCAATTCTAAACACTCCCTGTTTCTCTGTTTGAAATCCAGCTGTCACTCAGAGGATCTCTCACTGCTTAGCGCATGCAGTAAACTACACTATTAGATGTATGTATGTGTGTCTGTGAAATGGTGCCTGTTTAAGCTCTGGGCCATTTTGTCTCTGTAGTATAGCCAACTCTACTCTTATTTTACTCCCTTTAAAAAAAAAAAATGCTGCCAGGCAACAGATGCCTCAAGTCAGCTATGGATGAATATCCCTGTGAGGTTATTTCATCTCAATAATGTAGGCAATACGTGAGGCCTTGTCCCCACTAAGGCAAATGAGGAGTCTTTGTGTTATACCTCTACTGAATTAAAACACTATTGTGTACTGTACAGTCGTGTGTTCCAGTCTTGTCTTGCAGCATACAACTATGCACTAATTAACATTTAAATTAAAGCAAAAGAAGTAAAATGTATTGCATATTAGTGCATATCTGTGGCACACAAGTACTGAGTACAAAGACATGCATTGTACAAGTTACTATTTCAATGGAATCAGATTGAAAGATCTGAGAACAATTCTTAGAGAGACACAATGTTCTTGCTAAATTCACTGTTCATCACTCAGGCCAAGCCATTTTGGAAAGATGCCTGGTATTCTACATCTACAAGGAATGGCACTACATAGGATCGCTTCAGAAATACTCACATAACAGACCAACAGACACACTTTAGATGCACAAATGGGTCACAGTTAATGCTACGCAGATACTAAATTTACATATAGATGCAATTTATGATTATCATAAGGCAAAGGTTCTAAACATGTTTTGCAAGGCACACACTTTATGTAACATTCCTGTTTATTAAGTATTTCGAAACTCTTGACATCCTGTGTTACACTATCAGTTTAATTCTCCCCTACAGGGAAGTGTGCTGGAGTGGACTCCCAGGTTCAGGCTAGGTTAAGCTAGATGTGAGAAGCACGCGTACCTCTTGGCAGTGGGGAAGTATCGGGAACATTGGGAGCCGTCCCAGGCACAATAAGGATCTCGCGCCAAACAGCACTCGGCACAGGCCTTGCCATAAACGTCACAGCGATGCAAGGGCATCTGGGAAATCCCAATGGAGGAGCCCAGGTATAGCTGTTGCTGTGGAGAGACAGATAAAGAATGAGTAATTCTGTATTTCAGAGACATGGGACAGTAAAACAGCGCTCATTCACCACATCGTCTGAAATCAATGGTATTAATAGAGAGTTTGCCTCTACTTTGCTGCAGTAACAACCTCTACTCTTCTGGCTTTGCCTTAGATGTAAACATTGCTGTGAGAATCTGTTTTCATTCAGCCACAAGAGCATTAGTGAGGTCAGGTACTGATGTTGCATAGTTAGCTCTGGATCACAAACACTATTCCAACTCATTCTAAAAGTATTATAAGAGCTCCATCTCTCCAGAGAACTCAGTTCCACTGCTACAAGTCCAAAGCTGGGGAGCCTCACACTCCTTTGGCCAGTGCTTGGTAAAGGTCGAGGTGACCTCAGGCATCCCATTTTATTGGCAAAGCCGGAGATTATATGGAGATTATACAAGCTGTACAAGTACATTTGAATGTTCATATCAGCAATGTGTGCAATTTAAAGCAGCTTAAATTAGACAGTGTCTGGATACTTTTGGAAATACTATGTTTAGGTTGACAGGTTTACAACATTTACAAAGCACAAAGAAAACAAACAACAAAGCAATTTAAAAAAATGTGTGCTCAAATGCAGTTATGTGGGCGAATATTCAAATACTGTTGCTCCCCAAAAAAACAAACATTATCAGAATTTTTTTTTTCATTTTTTCCATCATTTGAGTTCCGCAGCTGTCCTTTTAAAATTACATGAAGAATGGACCAACACAGATGCTCCAGAATTACTTGGAATAAAATCTCTTTACTTTAAATTACATTAAACTTCAGAACGTTTTTGCCTTCTCCTGTAATCCATTTGGAAATGCCTGTTTTATTGGACAGCAATAATAGGTTATAAGAAGCAGAAGTCCTTAATGAAATTCCAAATGTGCACAAATATTACATATATGTATTTACTTAGTCCAAAGAGTTCTGAAAGCCACACTGTACTGAATAGCTGTTTGGTTGGTTTGGTGTACAGACTTGAATTTCCTCTGTGGATATCTTTGTTAATGGGTGTTATTTCAGTCAGTGTCTGAGGGACCTGGTGAGCAGGAACTTTAGGCAGACAGTCTGTGTGCAAGCGTTTAATTATAGATTCACTCAGATAACCTTTCAGTGTCGGCTTGATTATTCACACTGCTCAGTGCAGGAATCGCAGCTGCACACACACATACACACTGGAGTCCTTAAGCTTGAAACCAACTGCAAAGGTGTGTGTGTGAGAGAGAAATAGAGAAAAAGAGAGAGAGAGACAGACAGACACACACACACACACACACACAGAGAAACCACTAATGGTAGAAACTTATGTTGCTGCGTTACATGAATACGTGTGACAGGAGTCTCTTGTGTGTACAATGCAGAAAAACCTTTGTGTGTATTTGAGTAAGTGTGAGAGAGAGAGAGTGGGAGAGAAAGAGATACAGCCTGAGGCAAGGCCTATGTTGGGTTTTGTGGTACATGATAAATCTAGCAGTGCTACATCACTCCTGTCAACAGAAAGTGGTGTAACTGCTTGACAGGCTGTGGCCAGTCTCCCAGTGGACCCATTCTGTCTAGTACAGTTCATGCTAGGAAAAGCTCTCCTTTACTGGTGCATTTGCGAGATTATGTGATTATCTGTCAGAGGTTTTGAGTTATGTCAAACATGTAATGGAGGTTACCTGTTTTGTGGACAGCTCCATAGCGGTTATAGCAGTTGGCTCCTATTAGAAAAAAATATTAAGTGAGAACTGAAAAACTGTTCACAGACATTATTTAGAGGAAGCCAGCATTCAGTTCAGAAATACAACTATACTATTACAGTATTCCAAACATGATTATGGCTATCAATCTAAATGACACAGTGTATTATATAACTAATAAATCACTAAACATATACGGGCACACACACACACACACTATATAGTAGATTTCCAGAAACTGATCATACCCTGAACACAGTCATCTCCTCCAGTAAGACTTCCTCCAAGTCATGCCAAGTGCCTCTGGGAATTGATACCACCTTAAGAACCGTGCCAGCATCTAAAAAGATAATCAATAATCAGTGTGTTGTTTTATTCTTACAACAAAATGAAATACCAAAAGCTGAGTGAAGTAATTACAATTAAAATGCTCATAAGCAATCAGTCATGAGATTATCGGTCTAAATTATGTTGAGCCATTTTATGAGTGCTGATTTTGAAGAAAAAAAAACATGTAATTACTGACAGAGTGAAAATATATTTATGGCTATGTAACATATTCCTGGTCACACCAACCTGTGCCAATGAACATGACATCATACTGGCCATCCTCCGCCTCCACTCTGTCCACCACTATCTGAGTGAACTGGTAATCCACGTCAGTCTTAATAATGATTGGACGGTTGTTGATGGGAAGCACTGGGTTGTACATAGCAGGGTGACTTCGTGCAAAGGTAATGACATCATCAGGCAGGTCTTTTGTAGATTCAAATCCACCAAAGGTTTTGCTTGGACACTGTCATAATGTAAATAAAGATCACCAGTGAGAACCATGAAAAAAAATGAATGCCATTTTCAGAAATCACCACCCTGTAGTGACCTAAAATTTTCGAAAGCCCTTTGATGTGTTTTCTCCAAATGTCACTGGATACTCTAAATTACATTGTCATTAAGTAGCCGAATTATGAACACAGCTGCATACATGCTACAAGCACACTGTCTAATACTGCACAGTACTCATACTGAAGTAGCTCCTTAAAGTCCAGGCAACTACGGGCAAAGCAACCTAACCATCACATTTGCTGGTCTTTATGGGGTGTTTTGTTACCAGTCTTATATCAATTCACTGTGCAGTAGTGTTGTATTTAGCAATATGCATATGTCGATCAAAAATGCAGTTATGGACAGAGGATAGATAAGTATAATCAACTGGACTGAACTGAGCAACAACTGTTTCAGCTGTGATTGCCAAGGCTTACCGTGCCAGGCCGTGGGTATGGCACTCTGCCTAGGAAGGGGACCCACTGGTAGTTTGGCCCATCTCGGTGAGCATAGGGACCCAGAAACACCCTTCTAATGTCAGCCATGCTGTACATACATACTGCTGAGCCTTTGAAGATGTTACTGTCAACCAAACACAAGAAATTCAACATCTTACCACATTTAATAATCCAATAATCACAGCCATCAATAACCAGATGTAATTCCGGTAAATGATCTCAGCAAAATGAAAATGTGTAGAAAATGCACCTAGATGTTGTGAACACTGCATAGATGACAGGATTCTTGGGGTCCTTTGAGCTCATAAGGAAGACATCCTCTAAAAATGACCATATCAACAAAAACAGACAACTGAACATCTGACCAGACATTTCATACATGTCTACTATCAATTTCTCCCACACACATATACATAAGCGCATGGCATAGACAACTTACGCAGCTCATCAAAGTGTGTGTCGATGCCGTTGAGCCCGGGGACGGAGCAGATGAGCCGAGCTTTCAGGAAGGTGGTCCACTTATTCACCAAACTCCTGTGACCTCCAAAGTCATTCTGTTGACACAAAACACAAAACTCATGAAACTTTAAAAGCTCAATCTTTGAAGTTGGTTGCATTTTCTGCCGCTCACAATTCAAGTAATCCCAAACACACTCAATAATGTTGAGGTCTGGGGTGGAGGATATACAAAAACCCCTGTGGATTTTTTCAGATCTGAAGCAAGAATGAAGCTTGAAAAGTTGTCAACTGTTTATCTGACAGTGACAATTTTGATGGTCTACCATATATATACCATATGCTCAATTTCGTTGTACACTGTGCAATGACAATAAACGCATCTTATCTTATCTTATCTTATTTTATATATACACTCCCACACAAATACATACACATATGCCATGGGTCATGGGCTGCTAGCACCCCAAGGTATGCATTTTTATTTGATACTGTAGTAGGATATTTCCTCAATACAATGCTATAATGCTGCTGATTTCTATTAGTGTGATGTCTGGTATGTGCTCTATTAAAACAGTGACATGTACCCTATACTTTGGCCTAATATCACTGAGTATAGAACAGTATGATGTGCTGACTGAAGTGTGCTTGGTGAACTGAATGGAACGCTTTAATATCCATTAGCAGATCATCTGATCAAGCTGAAGATGTGCTCCAGCATGATCACTACCAAACAGTGAAGCCTGACACACCTATCTACTGTTTATATTAGGAAACACTACAGATGATTGAGGCCGCTATGTTTGTGTTTGTTTTTTATCAGAAAAGCTGGCAGCTGTGATGAGAAACACTGGAGCGGTTCAAACACTCTCACGCACCCCAACATTTATGTTTGCTAATTGGCAGGACAGAGTAGCATACCGCATAAGCTAAACATACACTTAGCATAATGAGACAATTGTCTGCGCCAGTGAAGAGCGGATTCCAGTCATACCAGAATGCCAAGCGCCACGTAATTGAGAACACCTTTCTCCCTTATAACTGCTATAGGGTTCCACTTCAGCTAAGAATGACTGCCAAAGTCACACTTTAGATCTACAGAGGAGCCTTTGTTTTCTGCCTGCTGATGACTCCAGTGACATTCCAGACATCTCTTTAGCTTCATGGTGGGCGGTTAAGATTGGGATGGTACAAAAACACACACAGTGCCAAAGAAATGTGGATCTGTTAGCTACCACACCTACTGTGTGTGAAAGGGTAAAATGTGTGTGTATGCAAGCATGTGTGTGTGTGGGTGTGTGTGAAACTGTATGTGTGGCTATTTGTCTATATGATTTTCTTGCTGTCAGTGTGAATCTGTAGGCTGTAAGTGATATCTTACTTTACACAGCTGTCCAATTCTGGCATGTGTGGCTTTGCCAGTTTGTTCTCCGTCAATGGCGTTCTCTCTAAAGAACAGGTAGATCTTATCATCTTCAGGGTTATCGCTCTCAGGAATGAGGTGGACACTTACGAACCTGGGGTCTGCAGAGAAACAAACCAAGACAGTGTTGACTACAGCTAGCTTTTTACTGCAAATTCTACTACTACTATTAATAATAATAACGATAAAAACAAAACAATACCACAACTACTACTGCTGCTTCTACTACTTTTAGTGCTACTGAGGCGTAAGATCCTCCTTCTCTTTCAAAGTTAAAAAAGGTGCCAGAATAAGGTTACATTTTTGGCATCCACAGCATTTTACTTGCTGTTAACACACGAGAAGAAGCTGATTATTTTGGACTTCTGCGGACCTAAGAACATTAGCACCCCCAAAAAGACTAAGACAGGGCTGATTTACATCTAGCTCAAGCTGTAGATTTACAAGACAGTCCGTGATTCTGTTTCAAGTGAATTGGGACAGTAAAACATCCTTTTGGCAAATTTGCCTTGGCACACCTTTCCACAAGTCAGTTAGTACTAGCAGGGGCAGATACAGTCAAGTTGTGAGCGTGTCATTACATGGCAATGTTTAATGGAAAAATGTGTTAATTTGCTTTATAAGAAGCCTGTATTTGTCCATGTAAAGGTGAAGGAGGAGAGGAGGCAGAATGCAAGTACGAGCTTTTATTGCAATCCATGATCAAAATGAAAGGAATCCAATAAAGAACAAGACTAGACAGACTAACAAGACTAACAGACTAGACTAAGGCATTATTAAGTATTATTTTAGCTCAATGCTTCTGGCATTCAGGTAATATATAACCTAAAGCTGATACTACTACAACTAATAATAATAAAATAATGTATTTTCTCATGGAGCTCATTTTCAAAGCTCAAGGTCATTCATAAAATCAATGATAGAGCATACTGGAACAAACACAAACAGAAGCAGGTAAGAATAAACAAAACATTCAGAATGTCAACAGAAAAAGACATTCAAAAAATCTACAGATCACAAATCATCAAATCAGAGAAACAAAACAAAGAATATCACAGTGCAAAGCAAGAGGGTGCAGCAGAATTAGCATGATTAGACTAAAGTGCAGCAGGAGGAGAGGGGCAGGGCAGAAAGAAAGGACTTTATTAAGATTTCAATTGGGATTTAAAGGATGAGAAGATGCTACAGAGGTTTGGGTGTCATAGCACTGAATGGCCTGCTACCCATGCAAGTTAAATGGTGATCTATATTTAATGGGATGTGCTGAGTCATGGCCACAGCAATTGCTTCATTAAAGATATACTGATTCGAAGCATCTATGAAAGTGTTTTTGTGATTACTGTCAGTACTGCTTTTTTTTCTGGAGTTGTGTGTGTGCTGCATTATAAATGCTCTTGCCAGGCACTAATGACTGTGAGATGAGGCGCAGTTCTTCACGGCCTGTTTGCTGGTTATTCATGCTCATTACTTTCTTCACACACGTTCAAGGGCAGGCAGCTTCAAAAATCTCATGACACACACACTCACAGCAAAACTCAACACATGGTGCACTGACAACAGCAAACAGATTCACATGCAGAACAGATGAAAATGCTGAATTATATAAAATAATTTTTACTGTTTTATATACAAATTCTATGGGACAGTCTTACCACATGTGGACAGTTTTGCATGGAAACAAAATGACCCAAGGCTAAGCAATTACTCAATTAAACCTGATAATTCAATTTAAATCATAAATCATAGATTAAAATTTATCTTCATAGTAGACCTAACAACTTGCATGATAAGGTATATTTTGAATTTTCCTACTTCTATTCAATTACAACGAATCTTCCTACTTCATTCTAATACAATGAAAAACTAAGATTGTTAAGGTGCAGTACTGTGCAAACATTTTATGCATATGATTTTAAAAGCTAATTTGGGTAGCAGGTGTTTATTGGCTTAAAAAAGCAAATATTAAAATAAATTCAAATTATTTTAATATGACAGAAAGTGATTTTATGTACAAACTCAATTCCCAAGACATTAGGACAGTGTGAAGTGCAAGCAAAAACAGACAGTAGTGATCAAAGTAGATTTTAACAAAAACATGATATTAGATGTTTTGTATGAATTTTATTTATTTATTTGTTAAAATATGCTTATTCCAAATTTGATGCTTGCAAAGAAGTTAGGGCTGCAGCATGGGTTACTGGGTTCCTGCCTTCCTTTTAAAAGCATTTAATAAATGTTTGGGGACAGTTTTCCAGTTTTAAAAGCAGAATTTTTTTGTCATTCATCAGTTATACATGTCTTCAGTTATACAACCATATAGAGCCTTTGCTGTGATATTTTGCAATTTACAATGTGGCACGTTTTCAATGGGAGACCCAAGAGGCCAGTCTTGCATCCTCACTCTCTGATTACACCCTATGCTGTTATAACATGCAGAATGTTTCTTGGTGTTGTCATGTTAAAATAAGCACAATAATCTCAGAAAAAGGCAACAGGCAGCATATGTTGCTACAAAATGTGTATATATATATATATTGTTCAGCTTTAACAGGTGTGCAAGTTATCCATGCTATGGGCACTAATTTACCCCCATACCATGGCTTTGGAACTTTACACTGGTAACAATCTGGATGGTATCTGCTTTTTTGGCCTCAAGATCACAATGCCCATTATTTCCACAAACAATCTGAAAGGTTGACTTGTAAGACTACAATACATTTCCTACACAATACACAATTACGCTCAAGCCCAAGAAAGTCTGCAGCATTTCTGGATTTTATTGACATATGGCTTTCTTGGTGCATAGTACAGTCTTAGCTTGCATTTATAGATGCAGCAACAAACAGTGTCTATTGACCACATTTTGTCAAAGCACTCCTATCACAGAAGCAAGCTAGATCTTAATGCAGTGCCATCTGAGGTAATTAAGGTCACATGTATTCAGCTGTGATTTGGCCTTGCTTTTTTATATAAAGCAATTTTTCCTTACTTACTAAATGTGTGAATGATGCTATGCGGTGTAGTAGGTCAAATAAGAGGTCGAAGTGGATATACAAATCACTGCTTTCTGTTTTTATTTGTGTTTTACATATTGACCTAACCATTTGGAAATTAGGTTTGTATTGGGTTTAAGAAGGCCCTGTTTTATTTACAAATAAGATCCAATATGTGGGTTGAATAAGATTTGATTAAATTAAATCAGGTCTGTTGTTGATGGAATTTAACAAATCCATACAACGGCTGAGGGCACTGGTGTAAAAGTTCAGAACCACACATTTGTTCTTCTGTTACTCTTGAACTCGACCACTGAATATTGGCATAACCATGCCAAAAATATGCCATAGCATTACATAGGCTGTCATGTGCTGTCATGACAGATTTTGTTCAGTAATATGAGAGTCAAGTTACCAATAACTGTCATGGCCTTTGCCATAATATTTGATGACAGCCTATGTCACATACTAATCTTTGTTGAGTGTGCTCTATTTAGCTGTCATAACGTCAAACATAATTTTTATTATGATAATAATTACTGGTATTGGTAGCATGGCACTGTTTTGACAGCTCAAGACAGCATGTGACATTTGCCATAACATTATGGAGTGGTTATGTCAATGTTATGTAACAGAGTTCAAGCAAAGCATTCTTGTTCTTCTAACATCTCTTTTACTCATCAGAATAATCATTTGACTAAGATAACTGGTAGCGGTAGTTAGAATATTCTCACCATTGAGCCACCTTGAATCATGCTGCTCCGTTCTGATTGGATGATGCTCTCCTAATGTACGGAAAATGGCAAAGTCCCGCCCCATGAAGTCGGCTGACGTCCCAGCATACAACTCACCATCTGTCAATTACATGTGCTGAAGGTCAAACAAGGTTCAATACAAAGAGGGAGAAGACAAAGGAGAGTGAGATGTGGCCAGCTGATCTGCTCTCTGGGCTTTGTCCAGTTTAATAATGACTCAAGTAAAGACTCAGCGAGGCATGATAGTCATCACTGAAACATTATTTCATGCTAAGAGATGGTGTGAGTGAAACAGATCCCAGAGTGAAGAAAGGGAGAGAGGAGAGTGTCTGTCAGAGTGACCTTTAAGATGAGATGAGAGATTTAACAGTGGAACGCTCTGCAGGTAGAGCACAAAGAGGAGAACAGACTAATCTCCTCATCCTCTTAGAGAGGCTGTTAATCAGAGGTGTTGAGTTTCTATTCAAAACAGCCAAACACCACACACACACACACACATACACCCCAGCACAGAACAATAAAACAAAACAAAAAATTAACAAAGAAATAACACTATGTAACTGTATGTGCAGTGATAGAGTTGGGTGAGAAAGAAACACAATGAGAGAGAGAGAGAGAGAGAGAGAGAGAGAGAGAGAGAGAGAGAGAGAGAGAGAGACTTCACACTTAATACATCTCAAACATACACACAAAGGTTTGTTTTTATATTATGTCAGGGACATAATATGCAAAGTGAGTGTTAGGTCATTTAGGCCCATCAAAAATAGTTTGTGTTAATTTTTTCCATGTTATTTATTAAGCAGTGCATAACTGCTTAAACAGATGTGCTGATACATTTAGTACTGTGCAAATGATTTAGGCACCTAAAAGCATTGTTTAAAACTACTTCTCACAGTCATAACTCTGTGTGCTTGTAAAAACTTTGAATTTACAGTAAAAAGTAACAAGAATTTCTTTCTTTGTTTTACTCAGATAGTGTTATCTTGTAAGCTAGCCTGAATGGCAACACTCCCAACTGTCTCACTGGTTTGGTCAAGTCCATCAGCAGCACCTCTGATTTAATGTAGGGATGCATTGACTAGCAAAACCATGTGTTGGGTGATAGGCTGGGCTGCAACTAGGAGAGTGGCAAAATAAAATAAAATAAAATTGTTACTGTTAAAGCTATTCATATTTATTGTAATACTAGTGTTTTTTTCTGAGCAAATAAACATTTTTGCCTAAAACTTTTTTTAAAAGCACAGTACTGTGTATAAAAAATCCTCGTATATCTATTTTGTGAGGGCTCTTCAACAGAGTTATAAAGTAGTGATTCTTAGTAGTTAGTTAACACAGTGGACAATGTTACATCCTAGTATGCTGGAGACAAGGGTTCAGTTCTGTGCTGTGGCAGTAATGTTAAAAAAAAGGATATTATTGCATATGTATTGTAATATAAAACTGTATTCCAGTGTAATACATAAATATACTAAATACATTTAGTACCGTGTATTCAGAATTCACCCATCACCACTTTTTCAAATATGAACATACACACTCACCAATAAGTAGGGAAGCGGTCTGTAGTTTTGGGTCATAGGGACTCTTTCCACGGCCGTTCTCAAATGACTCCAGCTTGAAGATGTTGTCCTAGATTCACACACGCAAACACACACACACACACTGTAATCAGGGACAAACGACTTCAGGATAAAGAGAACAGTGACCAACAGTGTTCGCCTGACACTCTATTCACACACAGAGAGAGCAGAACACAGCTTCTCTCTCACCCATCAGATCATGTCCATTACTTCCAGCAGTGCAGACAAACTAACAAGGGCAATGCGTATGTGTGTACACTTCACTGCTCAGCACCATGTTCTCTCTCATTGATGAACTAACCCCACTTTACTGTCTGCAATCTATATCACACACAATGTAGAGAGAGTGTGAAGGCAAAACAACAACTCCATTTGATGATGAGAACCTAACAAAGCGGCATACAGCACAAACCAGCTCTCAATTTTCCCCTTCATTTCCCCAGCAGAATCAGTCCTGAAAGAGCGCTCAGCTGATCAGTAAGAAGAGAGAATCCGGTCACGCTTGACCAGTGGCTATAATTTGCTACAGTTAACAAAATGCTAATGTCACACATATCAAATATATTTGATATTACACACACAGACAGAAACAATGTGTATGTGACCATCGGATCAGGCCATGTGTGATCATTTTAACATTAATTACAGTTTTTGCAAAAGTTTGGACACACCAAACCCCAGAAATGACATATCCTCTGCAGAGAACACACCCAAACATGGCACTGTCTCTAAATTGTAGTGCACAATTTCTATTTTTTCACTGGGTTTAACAATAACAACCAGTTTAATAATAATAATAATGATAATAATAATAATAATAACAATACATTTTTTATACACCACTTTTCCAAACTCAAGGGCAATGTGTGTGAACACTTCACTGTTCAGCACAATGTTCTCTCTCGCTGCTAAAGATTAGATTAGATTAGATTAGATTCAACTTTATTGTCATTGTGCAGAGTACAAGTACAGGGCCAATGAAATGTAGTTAGCATCTAACCAGAAGTGCAATATATAACATTATTTACATAAAGTGCGGTGGTAACAGTGACCAGTGCATAAATATAACTGTTATATACATGTGTGTACAAGTGAAATGTGAAATATGTAATATAAAATATGAGACATACAATATAAAATTGTACAATCCCCTATAACCAATTTTTTGGAAATGAGAGAATAGAAATCCTCACAGTTCTCTGTGAGCTCAGTCACAGAGCTCTGTCACAGTTTATTATGAATTTCAGTGATTTCACACACACTTGTAAACATTTCTGTTACATTTCTTATAACATTATGCTACAAGTTAAATTTTGTTTGCTTTGAGTCACTTTAGTCTGCAGGGTTCTGGGTTTATAAGAAAACGGTGTGCTCAGGAATGTGCTGTAAGAATCTCTAGCATAGGCTTTAAGACACTGAGAGAATGACTGGCAGAAGATACTTACCTCTGGTCGTTTGCCCACCTCCACATAGGCACAGACGGGGTGGAAGGCTCCTGTCCCACACGCATACAGGTGAGTGTGATTAAATGGCTGCAGCACCTTAATAAAGTTAGAGCACTCTTTCTATAGAGAGAGAGAGAGAGAGAGAGAGAGAGAGAGATTTGTACTCAAGAATTGTTGAACACTCAATTACATTTCTAAGAGAAAAAGTATAGAGCCTCAGATTTCAGATTTTAAAAGCCAATCAAGCACCAATGTATAATGTCTGTTTGTTTCAAGTTCATAGCAGCAAGAAAATGAAACAGTAAGAGGAAAGTGTCCCTATTAATGCCAATTCATCTTTGCAAAAGGACTAGTACCACCCATAAGCCATCTCACCACACAGAATTTGTATAAAAATGTTAGGACCCAGCAGACCAGCTAGTATGGGTTACAGAGAATGATTAGTTCATGTCCAGATGTTATTTATTATAAAAGTTATTTATTATAAAAGTTATTTATTTATAAAAAAACTACATGCCCTGACTCTTAAACGCTGTGTGATAAATCCTTTACTTGTTTCTTATTCTAGCAGTTTTTATACAAAAGCTTGAATACCCCAGGACAAATCATGTTTTAACGCATTCCTCTAAAGGGAAATTCTGCTAATGTTAGTGCACAATTTCTATTTGCTCAGTTTAACAAATTTTGGGGGGGTGCCATAACCTTTGCATAGGCCACGTTGTATGTCTGATTTACTCTCACGATGTGAACTCATTTGCACTTATAAAATGTTTAAAAAGTGTCATTTGAAGAGGAAGCCTAAACTTTTCCATGTGACTCTACGTTAGTTTATTTCTGGCACCAAACCTCCCCATTAGATTGATTATTTTGACACAGTGCCCACACGTTCACAAAAATATGTTTCTCTGCATTTTTCACTTTTGTGCCACATCCAACTTAATGTTCTGGCCTTCAGAATTGTTTTTAAAAGAAAGAAGAAAAAGAAACATCTCTTATTGCACCCAGGGCTTCTTTAAAACCGGTGTGATTGCAATTCCACAAGATCTTGCTCTTTGACTATTTGTAGAACAAAGGCCACGGAAGCTGTGAAGTGTGGGGTCAGAGAGGTCAGCAGTAGGGTTCCGACAGGCCACATTCAGAACAACAAGGCAAGAAGAATCATTCATTTTGCAGTTTGTGCTTGTTGAGGAATGACTGTGAAATACTTATCACTTGTTTGTACTTTAATTCTGTATTATTCTTGTGACTGTTGTCATGGGTGGTGCACTGTATAACCTCAAATTGTCTCAAAAAACACATTAACAGCCCACATTCTCTCACTAAGCACACACACACACACACACACACACACACACACACACACACACACACACACACACACACACACACACACACACAAAACCCACAGTGATAGAACTGCAAAATACACAGATACACATGGCTGTAGAAAGGAGGGAATGTTACAACAGCTGGAGCTGTTTTTCAGCAGGGCACGTACAACATCAACAGAGGCAATCCTGTTATGAGCATCCAGGCATCCCCTGTGGCTAGTGTCTGTGTTCATGTATGTGTGTGTGTGTGTAACAGCTCATCTGTTGTGTGTTTACCCGTGATCTAAAGGCACGTGTCTGAACAAGCCTGACCTTGGTAGATACAACTGAGTCACAACGCATGGAAAAGCTTTACAGAATAACACACACAGGACAATTACAACTAAAAGATGAGTCAGTGCTGCTGACACACACACGCCTTAGCTTTCCATGGCTGTCCCTAAAACAAGACCACATTGAGCATGATGCTACCATAACTAGATTACATGCCACTCCTAGACTCAACTGTGTCTGGAAGTAATTTCTAAGAAGAATACACCAGTTTCTAGCCATGCAAATTCATCCATTCTGAATCTATTCAACTCAACTCAATAGCTTATTCATTATTGTTAAGTGGGCTCTTCTCTGGTGGCTTTATGCCCACCAGTGCCCAAAAAGTTGCACATTTTACTTTTCAGTTAAATATAACAAAAAAAAACCCTGCAGTGTTTAATTTGATATTTAAACCCAATATTATTACAATATTAATTATTATTAAGAGACACTTATTAGTCCCACAACGGGGAAATTTCACTTCCGCATGTAACCCCACATACACACTAGTGAGCACTCACACACACTAGGGGGCAGTGAGCACACTTGCCTGAAGTGGCAGCCCTATCTGCAGTGCCCAGGGAGCAGTTGGGGGTTAGGTTAAGCTAAATCTCATCTAATTGAAGTATATCATTCAGTCTTTCTAACTTTAGCTAGTGTGACATTATCCAAGAAAAAGCTTTTCTGTCTCATTTTTAGTAGATCCCCAGCCCAGTCCAGTGCAACCACATCACATCATCACAGTGCAACAATGGCAACCAACTAGGAGAGGGATTCTGCCTATATGTCATGTTCTTTATAATAAACCAAATGTTTCAATTTGATTTATACATCATATTTTAGTAGTACTGGACATGTAGACTTTTAAAAAGCATACAACTCTTAACAATCAGTGTTCACTTTTATATAGAACAGCCATTTAACACGGGATATTCATTACATGTCAAAGTATCCTGTCACTCCTCATCACTGAATTTGGCTACTTTCATTTGTACCCATTGCTCTAGCAAGCATTCATTTGCACACACACAGCTTGTATAATCTCCAAAGAAAACTTGGCCAGGAGAACAGGATGCTCTGGAGTAGTCGTACATTAGGGTAAGGTCAGCATGCCCAGTGCCAAGCACTGGCTAGAGGACTATAAAGCCCCCTAACATTGGCCTATGCAGTAGCAGATCTGTGTTCTCAGGAACAGGGATGGGAGAGTAGCTAAGTAGACTGCTACATTTTGTAGCTCACTACACTTTTTGTAGCTAATAGCTTTAGTTGCTACAGTTGTATGAAATGCAGCTAACAGCTGTAGCCCCTACAATTCTTGTGGAGCCATGGTTATAATCACAGATCACGGTCATTAACTGGGCTGGTGGCGATTGTGCAATCCTGACTGAGCAGCGGACAGCTCGAGCAAACAGTCACACACTGATCAACCCTTACTAGTAGACTTACCTCTTTTTAAAAATTATTTTGGGAAAGTTTTACAAGTTTACAATTTTTTCAGTATCTATCCTAAACCTTCTCAAGTACCCATACCTTTAGGATGAGTTGGACACCATGACAGAGCCTCTAGGTACTGAAAAAGTTCATGAAGTTCATGGCATAAAATCATAAAGTTATTTCAGAGATTTATTCGAAGCATTTAATAGCTCTTAACTGAAGCACCCTCACATTCTTCCTGATGGGCATATCAGTTTGCTGTCAAGCTTTCCCGTCAAAGTTGGTGGTGTTTATCCTTGTTACAAAATGCAGCAGATGTTCTGACAACAGAGCTGAGACAAACTCCCTATTAAAACCTTGATTTTAGAAGTAACATTGGATGATGTTTTCTGCAAAACTCAACTCACGTACTGAACAGTTGCTACAGGTACACCTGACAAGTTTGATATCAAATGATATATATCAAACGATATATATCAAATGATTTGCAAATCATCGTATTCTGTTTTTATTTATGTTTTACACAATGTCCCAACTTTGAAATTGGGGTATATATATATATATATATATATATATATATATATATATATATATATATATATATATATATATAGAGGGAGAGAGAGAGAGAGAGAGAGAGAGAGAGACTAACCATGTCTATTTGAAAAGAAACTATGTACGTACATAGAGGACCATTAAATGTAAGATCTTAGTAAGTTGTTTCTTTAGTTTTAGCTCTGGACAGCTTTCTATTTAAAATCTTAAGTGTTCGCAAACCATCAAAGAAAACATTCTCATTTGTATGAAAAACATTTTGAAAGGCTAGGTGTCTCCAGTCCTTTGATGGGCAGTGTACTGATCTCAATGTTGAGTTGTGGAGTGCTAGATGAGTTGCTCTGCTTTAGTGGGGCAGCTGCTCTCTGCTTTCAGCTACTTTCAATGGCCAAAAACTTGACATTGTTCCACTTCAGGAGTACTACGCTTGAGTCCGCCTGTCTATGAGTGGAACAAGCTTCAGTCAGTCTCTTTCTTTTCACTGGCACCCACCTCTTCACATAAAAGCCATCTTTCATAGAGTCTCTGCCAGTCACAATCACCATGTTTACATCAACATCTCACACAAAGCCTTTTACTGCTATTCAGATGAGTGCTTTTGAAAGTCGAGCGAGCTTCTTTCTGGAGCTGAAAGGGCAGACAGAGCACTGCTATGGTTCTGTATTTGAGTGTATTTCAGTGGAGAGCCCTGGGCGGTATCTGTGATGGAATTTATGAGAGATGGAGTGGCAGCTACGCCTGGAAACAGTTTATCCTCCTCTAGCCCACAATGCAACAGTGATTTATTTATTCTTTCTCTGACGATGTGCTGAGCTTGCTGAGGGCCCAGTCTGGGCTGGACTAGTATAGACAGCCATTTAGCATGTCGTGAGATCAGGTAAGCCTACCGACTTACTACAGTGATACTGTAAAAGCATGTCTTTCATCAAGTTGTCGATCTTTACATTAGCTGTAAATTGTTATGACTGGTATGTATACCATTCTCTACTTTCTGTGAGAGTGATTACAATATTGACTTTGCTCCGTTCAGAAATGAAACAAATTCGTTCATATCAACTGCTGTTCAAGCATCTCAGATCAAAGACAATTCAAATGAACGAGAAACACATTTATCAGTTCTTGTCAAAATATCTACATTAAGAATATGTTATTATAGTGTGTAATTTCAAATGTACTTTGTATGAGTGTAAAAGGTAACAAAGTTAGAAAATATTTGATGTTTTATTTTTTGTGTAACTAATCTAACACATGGTGACATGTACAGATGGGTTTTGGCATTGGTGTTCCTGAGAATGGCGAGGAAGGCTGTGTGCTGAAATACATCTGTAGTTAATCTGCGAGTTTGATAAATATTTTGTCCAAACTTTTTCCAACTATTTAACAGACTTTTTTGCATTCAGCTCTTTATAAACCCTTTTTTATGAAGAGGATTGCCTGTTCACAATTTTCACAATTATGCTGAAGTTAACCTGACATTTACATTTTACCATGTTAGTTCATGTCCCTGGTCATACTTGGCAAAAAAATGTTGCATATAATTGTCATTTTCCTGTAACTGTACATCCAAGTGCAATGACTTTTGCACAGCCTCTAAAGCATCTTCTGAGTTTTGATGAGATAATAATATTATAGAAACATGATATTAACTGATAATATAATGTTTGACTGCCCCCTCCCACCACCCCCACCTACACTGAGAAAAATGCTAGATTGGAGATCGTCCACAAATCTGTGTTTTATGTCACAGTACAGACGAGAATTACGGCATGATTTCTGACTCATGTTGACTTTAAGTACTATTTTTATTCTCCTATTTTGGAGATACAAGGGTTTCTAACAACAGTGATAACATAAAAGACATTGAGGCATCAACTAGCTCACCTGAACATCTTTACCAGCCCACTTGCACTCATCTCGACGCGATGAAGAGGGAGGCCAAGATATCTATCCCAGAGAGAGAGAGAGAGAGAGAGAGAGAGAGAGGGAGAGGGAGAGAATATAAGTGAGCACACAAAAGAAAAAAAAATATCACAAACTGTCAAGTCATATTCAAATCACTATGGGGGAAATATAAATAAATGCCGAATGCATGTTATATGTACTTGTTTTAATGTGTGCTGCTGAGTTAAAGCATTGGGTTTCTGACCATGGAGTGTAATGTGCTTTCCATGTGAAGGTGAGAACCATCTGACAGGGTTTAAGTGTCCCAGTAGAGAAAGAAAGACCAGTGCACAGTAATCTAACTCCCTCCTGCTTTAGGGCTGTGAAAGAGCAATCCGGTGTCCTGATTAGATCAACTACATCAACTTTCAACCAGGTGTGTGCGTGCATGCACATGTGCGTGAGTCAGAAAGAGTGAGAGCTAAAGAGGCAGAAAGAATTCAGCAAAGCAGAATTCAGGACAGTATTCTACTTTTAGAGAAGGTTGATTCCTCTTGCTGTGAATTTAACATAAGCCCAACGGCATCTGTGTGACAGTACTCCACCCAGAAACAAGAACAGGCTGTCATACATATTTTAGTGTCCTGTATATGCTGTACATCCTGTCTACTGGCTGACACAGGGAATTGAGAAGAAGACAGAGGGATAGAATCGAGAGGAATGAGGATAGTGTAAACATCTCAGGGCAACCTAAGGAAAAATCTGATATGTACTGGATATGATGCTGCCAGCATAACTGGCAATTTCACCATCAAATAAAAAAATTGCAATCTCAGTTCTAACTGTTGCTGAGACTACGATCGACTTTCAGTTGCCCTCTAAGCTTCTCCTGTTCTGCCATTCTGGCACATTTTTAGGAATTTTTGGACACATAGAAAACAAGCAACACATTGGATTTAAAGGGCTTATATTAGGAAAACTGGATTTTTCTCATTTTTTTAAGTAAAAGAGTATGTTCATTCCTAAAGCCATAGTAAGATACACAAATCACAGAAGATACACAAATCACAAAAGGATTATGTGGACATCAAAGAAAAGAAATCAAATATAAGAAAAACATGTCAACATGTCATGTTGATGTGGAAATGAAACGTTTGTAACAGGTTACCTCAGTGCATTGCTTTTTCAGTACTTTAATACGGCCTAATGATTAATTTTACAATTGCTAGCAATGCAACTTCACATTAACACAAGGTCATAGCAATAAAACGATTCCTTCATTAAAATCTCCTTTATCTGCAGCTGTGTCTCTATGAAAATGGCTTGTATGCACCGCAGAGCGCGCTCAAGTTCAGTTCTTTGGGGAAAGCTGCAATGCAATTTGTCTGCACTTTGTTGCGTTTATTTTTCATTATTTATCCAGGTGAGCAGAGGACGGCTCTCAGCCCAGCGCACGTCTGATCAGCATGACAGCTTTAAGCTGAAATATTCATACACACTTTCCACTGGAAACAGATTCCCCTGGTGCTGGGAGTGTGTGTATGTGTGTGTGTGTGTACCTTAGATTCCACTCACTACCCTTTATCAAAGGCCTTTGTACACGACATAAACCACAGCTAGATGCTATCACTACTCTGTAATTTTCCAATCAGCCCTGCCATCCACTGTATCTGTTCACAGAGCGTATCCCACTTAACTGAGCGAGACGGCTTCAGCAACTACAGCACTGTCTGCTACTGCAGCGCATAGTGGGCGAGATGTTGCATGTTTGTTAACTGTCACATTTATTGTCAGTAAGCCTTGTATTTATTGCCAAATTGCACTATAACAAAAGTATGGTATAATTTGTCATTATTTCTCACTTTTATTATGAATTGAGTCTGAGAGAAGGTTATTGTTGGATGCACAGAAAATGGCTAAAATCTAAAGGATCTTTCGGCATAATAGAAAAAAATAAATAATAGAAAAACAATATAAGTACAGATTAAACACAATGTAAATGTATAGTAATTGATTATGTAAAATATACTAAGAAATGTAACTAATGTTGTAACTATCAAAGATAGTTATAAATAATTAGAATGCTAATATCAAATAAAATACTGTTTGTTGCCCTTTGCTGTCCGGTTCTGGTTAGTGCAGACATGTTCAAACAGTTTGAGCAGCAGCAGATCAATACTGGCCGCATGATCTCATTACAAGGTTTCCTTCCATGAGAGTGGTTTGTAATCGCTGTTCATTTAGAGAGTGTAGTGTCCAAAAACTATTTCACTACTGATGTGATTTCATTTGAAAAAAAGTTCATCTCATTTAATATGCAGAAAACAACAAATCAACAATGTTGCTTCAGTTTTCAGCCCAAAAGTAATTCTACAACAATGCAATTTGCAACACAGTCTCTCTTATATAGACCATCAGTAGATATAACAACATGGATGTGATAAGTATTATTTTAGTGGTGCAACACTCAAACGTCGAAGATGGATCTGATCCCCATTGTTCTTACCAGCTGTTGGTCCATGTTGATGTCGATAAGGTTGAAGGCCAGGACATGGTCCTTCGCTCCTACAAAGAGCCGGCCCTTCTCCTCATCAAGCAGAAAAGTGTGATAGGCAGAGCTGTTGGCCAGTCCGTTGAAAGTAAGCAAGTTGTTTGATTCCAGCATTTCTGTGGGAAAGAGAAGAGACTGTCGTTCACATAGCAGTTCCAAAAAAGACACCACTTTACAGCAGAATAGCAGGAGATAATGACAAGCCATACATATTTGCAGTGGCTAACAGCTCTAAGAAAACAGTTTAACCAAATCCTGCTGATCTTGCTCCACTCACTCTATCATGTGATTAAGTTATAAAGATTTGTGTTCATATCTGTAGAACGGCTGAGAGACATTTTCCAACCTCACGTACAGTGAGCCCTGAGTGTTGAGCTGAGTAGGCTGTTACAGGGCAGTAGGAGACAGGACGGATTGGGGCTTTGGCTCATTCATAGTGCAGTTCTGCAGGGTGGCTAGTCCGCTTTCTCTACCACTGAGTGTGTGACGCGCGAGTGCGGTTTTGGCCGTAATAAAGCTGAGATCACTGGCTGGGTTCTCTCACTCTCTGTCTCTCTCTCTTGCATACACATACAGGCAGAGGGATGTTTGCTTGTCTTTGGGGCTCTTGCCGTCATTCATGCTTCATGGAGCAGAATGTCGAGCAGAGCTGTGTGGCCTGTGGGGTAGAGGTGCCAGGTTAGGTTAGAGCCATGGCCAGGCCAACATGTCTGCCAAGCCTGATCTGACCTTTAAAAAACTCTAGAATATGCTTTACTACCACGGTATGGAACATTAAACGACAGTAATATCCATGTATAAAAATAACTAGAATAACAGCAGTACTATGTCTTTGCATCCAGGAACAAAAGTTATGTTAGAGCAGAACCCTTTTATCAAGTTGATCACTTTCCTCTTACCCTAAATATAGTCAATCAGCCAAAACATGTTTGGTTTCTCTAGTTTTGCACTGGAGCTTGAGGTTAAAATAACTAACGAGCAATGGAAGCTCAAATTAACACAGTTTAAATGGTTTGCCTAAATCACAATATCCGCTTCCGTAGACTAGTCAGCAAATATGGTTCTTGATCACATACATGCATGATGTAGGCCTGGGCTATACCTAAGCTTAATTAGCATCTCTTACCTCCCCCAGAAACATGCACATACTGTCTACTTCCCTAACATACTTTCATGTTCACATGCATGTTACCTTTAAAATTTCAATGCAATATTTAATAAAAATCAAACATCATATAATGAATAGCTCAACTTCTGTGTTTATAAGCATTTTCACCACTTGTTTTGAAAGGTGTGGCCACAAATACATGTATTTACAAGCTCCTGCTTGCATGAATCCATAGCTGTTTCGGTGGATTTAGAGACAATGGATATTGCCCTGTAATGATACATATTCAACAATAATTCAATACAAAACCAACAGTGTTCTAACAAAAAAGTGAACTAAACATTGTCTGCATCTACTTTTTAGCAAGTTGTTCTAATGCATCATCGCTTGATTACCTGTCAGTCAACATCAACATCAGATTACATTGCTCTATCAGCCAGGTTTAGTATGGCATACTGCCATTCAATGCCAGAGTGGCTGCAATTGGTGGATGCAATATTCACACATGAGTCATGTGAAGGTGACAATAAGAGACAACAATAAAAAAGTTACTTAAGGAGGATGAGGGCATATCCAAGCAGGTGGGCTGTGAGAAATGCTGACTGGTCTTCATTTATCTAGCAATAGTTTGTAGCTTATTGACTATGATTATTATGTCACATGGAAATCACTAGCTAGTCACTTGGTTGTCTCGGTGCAGCAAAGTAATAAATAAGAGTAAGAAATTAAAAATATTTTAGAAAATGTTGTTTTGCATGTACCTTTTGTCCAATCTCTGTCTCATTTTCTACTACTTCTTTTATCTATCTTTGTGGTTATCTCACCATCTTTAACCCAAATTAGGAATATTTTAGAAAAAGTTGTTTTGCATGGACATAATACTGTGTGTGTAGCTGCTCTGCATCATGTAACTGTTTTGAAAACAACCCTCACTCCTGCCCTGCTGTTATCTACAAGAGGAGACAAGAGTACAGATAAAGTAAGATTTCAAAAAGGTTGCTGCTCCTGTTTTTAGCCATGCGACCCACTTTCTGATACATTTTAATAGATGTTTTGATGATGTGATGTTGAACTAAACTACTGGTGTTTCTTTTAATGGCTTTTGTATTTCTGTTGATATTCCACCATCAGTACTTCTTGATTCTTCCAGGTATGACCTTCAACACAACACGCTGAGACACAAACCCACACATACTCACACACGAACAACACCTTGAGCAGTGCGAGAAAACAGAGGCCAGGCAAGCAACACATCCACCCCTATACCTGAACTCCTGCTGTCCAGATAACAGCACCCAGTTCTCTCTATCTGCCATGACTGGTTGAGGGTTTTGGAATCAGATACGTTATTATACATTCTGAGCCACTGGGAATAGAAAAAGTTCCCTGTCATATTGGGTTGCATAGAAGAAAAGCTTAACATGTTCCATTTCAGATATTAGTTACATATAATCCTTAACACATCAGTGAACATAGGAGAGTATTTGTATTCTGTAGAGGAAGCCAGAGAGTTAAAAGATAAAGGCTAAGACCAAGCCCGAGACAGGCTGGGCTGAAAGAGCTCGAGCAGTAGAGGTGGCAAGGGCGAGAGAGTGAGGACTCTAATTACAGCCTGTGACCTGAAGGAAAATGAGATTTTCCCCTGAGCCCACACTAGCGGCTTTTAAAACTGCACCCCAGAGCAACATTAATACCAAGCAAAACGCATTGGACACCTCAACCTGTTATTACAGCCTGTGTGTCCATCTATGTGTGTGTGTGTGTGTGTCTGTGTGTGTGTGTGAGAGAGAGAGAGAGAGAGAGAGAGAGAGAGAGAGAGAGAGAGAGAGAAACATGTTAAAGCTCAACTGGGCTGTGAATGGAAACCAGCTCTTAACATACCACAGCTCCCTCTCATACACCCCCCCGCCTCATTCACACTTCAGCTGGGTTTATCACATAGAGGCAGCAGCTGGACTCTCTCGACTCAGTGGCCAAAGCCAAAGTCACTTCTTTCAGCCATCGGATTACATTTGACTCTGGATTTTTTAAATTATTATTTATTTCTTCTTATTCATTCATTTATTTATTTATTTAGTGACTGATGGAATCCACCATGAATTTTTCAGGAGATATACTCCCCCTCCCCAAGACACAACTCATATGATAGCTTTAAAGAATTGGGGGTGGGGGGGTGGGGTGGGGGGGGTGGAGAAAGTGGGGCAAAGGAGTGAAGAGAGAAAAAGATGGGTTAAAGGTGGTCAGATAACCACAGTCATATACAAACAGAGCTCAAAGAAGTAGTAGAAAATGAGACAAAGACATTAGAGGAGAGGTACGATGAGAGAGGGGGTTAAGGAGAGAGGTGTACAGAAAGAGTGAGTGAATGAGAGAGAGAGGGGAAAAGACAGTGAGGGAGATGGAGAGAGACAGAGTAAGATAAGAGATAAAGAGAGTGGTGGAGAGAGAGCAAGTGCAAGTCAAAAAGAGAGGAAGTGAAAAAATGGAGAGAAAAAGAGTAAGAAAGTAAGCAAGAGAAAGATAAAGAGAGGGAGAGATAAAGACAGAGACAGTGAACGACAAAGACAGTGAAAGACTATGAAAAGGGAGAGGGATAGAAAAATGAGAGACAGACAGAAAGACAGGAAGAGGGAGTTAAGGAAAGAGAGACAGAAGATTCACTTGCTGTGAAAACTGTACGGTATGTATTTATTATATTGAGTGAAAACACAGAATTCTTTCCAGCTCCAGAGTGACACTCTAACTCACACTCTAACTCACTCTGCATACAAGGAATTTATCTCAGCATCACTCCAGTGTGCACAAGCAGCAAGCACACACACACACACACACACACACACACACACACACACACACACACACACACACACACACTGAAATTACACTGTACAAGAACACCTCTGACAGCATGAATGAGGAAGCCCACCTCTGTACATAATATTTAACATATATATACTGTAAAAAAGGCGTAAAAATGAAAATAACAAGAATCTATGTTCTAACTCACTATTTTTAGGCCCCCTATTAACCTTTTATTAGTTTACAGTCAATTCCGCTATTAAGTACACAATATTCTTTTGTCAACATCAGGGGAAAAAGCAAAGAGAATACATTTAATAGAGAAATTATGCAGAAGCCTCAATAACTACATATAACAACAAAATGCTTTCAGAGAAATCAGCAGGGATATTTTTTCACCCTTGCAAAGTTCAGTCTTAGAAGTTGGTTGTATTTTCTGCTTCTCATGATCCAAGTAACCCATACATTCAATGATATTGAGGTCTGGACTCTGGCGTGGCCACTCCACTCTTCTGATAACACCAATATTTTAATTTTCCTTTAGAAAATCAATTCCTTTAGTTTCCAGTTTTCTTTTTTTTGTCAACTGTCTTTGGTCAGCAATGGCTTCTTGACAGTTACACATCCTGTCAGAGTTTTGGAAACTCAACTTGACTTCCCCCTTCATTATGCAAGTGGATTATCTTATATCTAAGTTCCTTGGAAATATCTCCTGAAAAATTAATATGCTGCACTGAATGACCCTTTTGACTGAAAACTTTATAAATGAAGGGTGTCTGACTTTTGCACAGTATTGAAGGTATAGAAGGTGGAACTGACTGCGAGGAAATCAATAGCATATGGTTTCTCTGAGCTGCGCCTGAGCTGAGTTGCTAGTTCTAGCCTATAAATGACCCCCTACCCACACTGATAATCCCTCCATCTCCCTTCTTCCATGGTTTCAAATCACCCTGCCTCTCCTTATATAAGGAGACAAGAGTGTGAGAGAGGCATGTGCATGTGTGTGTGTAATGTCTCAACCAATAGATGTATGAAGTGTTGCTGGAGTCTCATTGTATTTTCAAGTGTTTGCTTACATAATGCACTTGTGCTGTAGAGTTCCACTAGAACTAGTATCTACTCTGATGCACACACACATAAACACACACTGACTTAAGCTGTTACAGTTGTGTGTATACATACCCTGAGTGTTTCACAGATTGACAGGCATGTGTCTGTATGTGTATCTTTCCGTGCACATACATTACTGTGCAAAAGCTAGAGACCACCCTTTATTTACATAATTTCCAATCAAAACAAATTGTTCAGAACAAGTTATTTATTTTTCCGGTGATATTTATGCGAAGATTTGATATAAGTCCAATTTGCATTAGAAAGGGGGAAGTGAAGGGAAAATAAGTTGAAAAAAAAAAGTTCAAAACATTATTCAAAGATATAGAAAAAATGGAACTCCTAACTATGTGCAAGACCGGGTCGCCAACTAAACTATCTCCATCAGATAAACAGTATTTAAAGCTTTAATCTTTGAGAGAGAGGAGAAAATCAAGCTCCACTCATGACTCAGATCTGAAACATCCACAGGTGTTTCTGTCCATCCTTCCACTGTGAGAAGACCACTCAACGTGGTGGGTTTGAAAGGATATGTAGGTTGTCAAGAAGTTGCTACCGAGAAAATGAAATAAATAAAAAGAAGAAAATCTGCAAATCAAACAAAAAATCTGCTGGTGTTCTTAGAACCTCAGCATCACTGAATTACTTGGATCGTGAGAAGCAAGAAATGGCAACCAACTAAAACTGAACTTGAGATATAGAAAAATATCCCTGCAGATTTCTTTGAAAAACTGAAAGCAAGTCTCCCAAAACCAAAGGAAGCTGTAAAGAAAAATGACACACTAAATACTGAAAACAAATTCATGCTAGTAAACGCTAATCAAGTGCATCAAACTCACATGCATGTAACATTATTAATTAGACACTTATTCTTAATTGCACCTTCTTATTCCAATTCGCCATTGACTGTAGAGACAATACTTCGTCAGGTAGTGACGTTCAATAAAAATGTGGGAGCTTATTGCACAGAAAAAACTTGACACTGAAGAAACTCTTGCCAAGTGTTTGTAGGCGTGTAACTTCAAGCAGGATTTCAACCAGTTGAATTGTCTAGTGAGCAACACCAGGTGTGCTAGCACAAAAGAGACATGGGAGTTTGTTGCTTGCTCTGGCCAAATACCAAATGTATATAGAGACTACCTGGATGGTGTAATTAGATGAAAAGCATCAAAGCATGACATGCCAAGCAGAATGAACACTTTGCTGGGAGGACAGCAATACTTTATGCCTTGGTTGGCGCTTATATGTTTTAGCTGAAATAAACTAACCTACAGCCAGGGTATTCAGTGTTTGTGAAATTGCTGTTTTATCTATTAAAAGGACCGCATTCCATGTGCTCTATTGAAATAATAGTATAGGGCAGTTGAGTAATTTAATCTTTTCTCAAGCAACATTAGCATTATGCCATAATTTGTATCACTTATATCTAAATAATGAAATAAATGAATGCACTTAACAAACAGATAATCACTTCACTAAAAACTGAAGTCATGACAATCCTTAGTAATGCTAGCAGACTCTAAATGAACTTGATGCTGGGCATTGTCGCTAGGGGCGTGCATTGTTTTGATGGGAGGGGACATGGGAGGGGGATTAAAAGTGTTGTCTATGTAAACATGCATTCCAAGTGTGTGTTTGTCTTCTCGCTTTATAAACTCTTCAGCATGCCCCCATAGCAACATCCGACGGCAAATCTCAGTGTTTATTTTTGTTCATGTATGCTGTTAAGATCCCCCGTTGCCAAGCTCTCGCAATAATACACGGTGTGTCATCAACCGAAACAAGCAAGGCAATATACCATAACATGACTGTATAATCCTCCTTTGTGTTTGTATGTGTGTGTGCATGTGTGTCATTGTTGGTTTAATTCTGTTAAGCTCACCAAACCCAAACTAAAGCTCATTCGTCGTCATGATACATTAGGATGAAGCTGATCCAGCGTTTCCAACATACTCAGGTACACCAGACACATCTCCTGTCCACAGATTTCTGAACACTGATAAGTCAACAATGGTGCAAGTAATTAGAGGTGAGATAAAGTTGTTGTGTCAGTCTATGACATTGTGAAGGCCTGTCACGGCATCCTGGTGCCATCATGACAACAAATACAGGTAACATACCTGAAGCAAAAATGCAGTCATGTACACTAAAACAGCTACCTCTACCTCTACCTCTACCTCTACCTCTCGCATATATGGTACAAGAGGATAATTACTGTTGTGAAGTCAAAAAAGTGGACATTATTTAAATTAAGCCATTTTAAAACTCAACAGCCAAAAAATTGCAGTCCTCCTTAAGTGATTCACCCAAAAGCCCCTACCCCCCAAAAAAAATTAAAAGATGAGAGAAAGCTTGTGATAATGACATAGCACAACTGATTAGCTAGCCAACATTAGCTAACACAGAAGGAAACTAGCAAGCTAAGATCAACCTTGTTGAACTGAATCACTCAGAGTGCAGAGTCTACTTTGCTTCAGAAAGTCAAGCTAACCTAGCTATATATCCAACAATAACATTAGCAATTTTGCTATGACAGCTGCACAGTTTTTAATGAAATGTGTTATTTTTGTTGCCATTATTTCTTAAAAAACTGGCTGTCGCAGATCTTCAAAACTCAGGTTTGTAGCTAGCTGTATGATGCTAAAGCTAAGCTAGGCCTATCTGTTACTGACAGACAAGCAGAGACACCTCGTGATCTGATAGGTTGGATATATATATATATATATATATATATATATATATATATATATATATATGTATATATATAAATATAGAGAGAGAGAGAGAGAGAGAGAGAGAGAGAGAAAGTGAGAGAGAGTGAGATAGACAGTATGATGGAAAACTGCACTTTGTTGAAATAAAATAGTCTTTTATGAATACACACACACACACACACACACACACACACACACACACACACACACACACAGAGTCCTTTAAAATCGACAACACCACCTTTAAATTGATATGTCTTGTTTTAGATTACAGCTTCACTGCAGATGAAAACAATGGATAATGAAAGCCTTTAAAAAAAGAATCTGGCATTTGTATTAAGTTATAATAGTGACAGTAACAGAAGTGCTCAAATTGAACCCAAAGAGTGCATGTACAAAATCCGTTAAAAGTCTTACTCTGGAAATCTGGAACGCAAAAATGGCTTTTAAGCGAAACAAGAAAACTAGGCTAATGACATGTTCAGTCGCCTGTTGTGCTATGACAGAGACTTTCCACAACTGTCTCAGCATGGCAGCGTTTGTGAGTTTGTGGCAGTTTGTGAGCTGAATGAGTGAGGGTACTTTTTCTGTTCTCGGAGGAGAGAAGAGCAGAAGGAGGCTCCAGGGTGGCTGAGCAACCCACTGCAATAAGCCTACGGGAGAAAAAGTGTCTGAAAAATGTCCCCTATGACAGTTCAGATTTAGTCTTACTCAATTCTTTTCCTTAGTTGCAAAGTTTTGATTTTCCTTTAGAAAAGCTGTTGGTGACCTTGCTACCCAGCTCTGGTGACGTACACCTATAACACTGCGTTAGAATTCATCTGCTCTTTCATCAGTCTTTCTAAATAGCTTGGCACACTAAGACACATAAAGACTAGGGAGAAATCTCTCTCTCTCTTTCTCTCTCTGCTATTGTTATGAAAAACATCAGAGAAAGAGAAGGAGAGAGGGCAGATGGAGGCAGAGGAGTATTCCCATCTGAGACTGATAAAAATAAACTCCTCTACCCTACATACATCCTGCCCTCCCTGCACTGCAGGCCCAAATGTGTGTGCGTGTGCGCAAGGGGAAGTGGTGGGTGCAGAAAAAAACATCCTTATTGTTGTCTATTCACTGTGTCCCTAACAAGAAAATCTAACAAATGCACCTGGGTTGCTTTGTGCTTCCTGTCTCCTTCCAAACACTTCCAGCTATTTCCACAGAGCTTGTAATGCAGTGGCCCTCTACAGGCCTTAGCAAGTCTCAATGAGGAAACTGGTCTCACGTGTGCTTTCACTTGCTCGGATTTAGAAGCTGTGCCATTGCATTAATGATTATTCAGTATGGAAGCAGCCATAGCAATTGGTGCACATGCTCATAGCATTAAACATTTCAGCACAGAAGGTATGTCACCATTAAATGCACTGTGTGTCAAAGTTTGCAGACACCTACTCATCCTATGCTTCTTCTGAAATCAAGGATATTTTAAAGGGAGTTTGTCTCTCTAGTGTAAAGCTTCTTCAGAAGGCTTTCACTAGATGGTAGAACACTGCTGATTTGACATTGAGGATTTGATTGCATTCAGAGCCACAAGAGCATTTGTGAGGTCAGTCTTGGATGGAGCTCCACCACAGGTCCACTGCTTCATACCCTAATACTGGGGGGGGGCTTTATACCCCTCTAGTTGATGCTTGCTATTGGGCACGGTGACCTGAGGCTCATGTGCAGCTGCTCCAGAGCGTCCCACTCTGTTGACAATACTTTCCTATGGAGATTATACAAGCTGTGTGTGCACAATCGAATACCTGTGTCAGCAGGTGGTGCACATTAAAGTAGCTGAGTTCCCTACTTAGAAGGAGTGCCTGGATACTTTTGGGCATCACCACCACTTAAGGACTAAAATAACGTAAGCATTGATAAAGCTACAAAACTTTATACACAGATCTTGGGGCAAAATTTCACAAGCAAGAAAAATATAAGAGATGGGCCTTTTAAACAAAGAGTTATACTGTGAGAATCTCTGTGTGTATTCTTTCAGCAAATACAAAAATATTATATGCTGAAAATACTCTCACCGGCCACTTTATAAGGTACAACTTGCTAGTAAAAGGTTGGACCCCCTTTTGCCTTCAGAACTGCCTTAATTCTTCTATTGTCCAATTTTGGTATTCTGCATTTCTTGGTTGTAAGAAGTGGTTATTTGAGTTACTGTTGCCTTTCTATCATCTCGAACCAGTCTGCCCATTCTCCTCTGACCTCTCACATCAACAAGGCATTTTCATCCACACAACTGCCGCTCACTGGATATTCTCTCTTTTTCGGACCGTTCTCTGTAAACCCTAGAGATGGTTGTGCGTGAAAATCCCAGTAGATCAGCAGTTTCTGAAATACTCCGACCAGCTCATCTGGCAACCACGCCACGTTCAAAGTCACTTAAATCACCTTTCTTCCCCATTCTGATGCTCGGTCTGCACTTCAGCAAGTTGTCTTGACCACCTCTACATGCCTAAATGCATTGAGTTGCAGCCATGTGATTGGCTGATTAGCTAGTTGTGTTAACAAGCAACTGAACAGGTGTACCTAATAAAGTGGCTGGTGAGTGTATGTGTTCACTGTTATATCAAGCCTAATATTTGTTCTTTCTATTTTTTAAAACTAATTGAAATGTTAGCAGCCCCCTGTACTGTGTGAACGTTTTATGATAAACAGACCAAAAGAAACAGGCCAAAGATATCAAACATTAAAGACATAAAAAAAATGTTCTCCTAACTCCTATAAAGTTAGCTATAATGTTTTCTCACAACAGCAACACTACATCCTATGTTGATTTTCATAACACACATTAATAATTTACATTTCATACAGGAGCTGTGTGTTTGTGCGTGTTCATGTTGAGCACACAGGCTATAAAAGGGTGAAGAGGACATTAAGAGTTCACATTCTCAGGCTGTAACTGAAGAACTCTTTTTAGATTCTTGGCGTATTTTTGGATTAGAAGTGTAATGAAAGCAAATTAAAACTTCCTCATTCTTTCAGGAGATTATGCAAGTCTCATCTATCCTGTGCTAATGCAAAAGAATCATTTTATTTTCTGTAACGTTATATGTCACACTCTTTTTCTGACTCTCTCATACCCCTCACCAACCACACAGCCCCCTGTGCACTCACACACACATACACACATGCACAATGTATGAGTTGACACAGTCAAGCCATATTGGTAGATGTGTATGTAAGGGTGTTAATGTTATCCTGCCCTGGGACCCCTGGGTTCAAAGGGGGTGTAGAACGGCCCACCCTAATACCCTCCCAACCTTCTCTCTCTCTCTCTCTCTCTCTCTCTGTACTCTTTCTCTTTTGCTTTCACTCTCTAAATTTTCTGCTCTCTATCTTTCTCTCTTTTTGGACCCCTACCTCTCTCCCTTTTGCTATCTCTCTCTCTCTCTCTCTCTCTCTCTCTCTCTCTCTCTCACTATTTTGTTGTGCTCTGTCTCTCTCTCTCATTTTGCAGTCTCATCTCTCTTGCTCTTTCTCTCTTTTGCTCTCTCTTTCTTTATCCTTCAGGACTTCCTCATGGGTAGCATTCCCTTCACACACCCAGAACTCCCCCACAGGACAGGTTCCCCCCTGTGCTGATAGAACTAAAGCCTTGGGAGCAGTCTGTATGTGTGTGGTATGTGTTTTCTGAATTACACTACCCTTCAGAGATACAGAGAAAACATTTTTTTAGCATATGATAGTCCTGTGATAGTCCTGTGATATTGTTTCATTTTCAGTACCACTGTAAACAGCCCTTCATTTATTATATAAATACGTGCACTTAGTCATGTACAAGCTAAGCTGGAGCAGTGTGAGCACTGTGAGCACTGTGTAAAGCCTGTCTCAGCTAGACTTTACTGACCTGCATTCACAAGTGTGTGCATGTATGTATGTGTATGTGTGTTTGTGAGTTTGTGTTGGGGAGATGATGCTGGTGGGCGTCTTAGCAGTGTATCCAACAGGGCAGCGTGGGAGGAAACGTGAACGCATGCAGTACAAAAATACATATCAAAAATACATTCACTAAAAAAGTACATAATTTCTACATCAACATAATATATTACATTAACACAGATACCGACAAAAGTAAACAGGAACACAAAACTGATGTTGCACATTCTATCCATAAGGAAGTGATGTACACATCTGAATCAAGTAAATTCACTCATCACTGTTTCTTTGTACAGTACTGTGCAAAAAGCCCAATCCCATTTCTCCCCTTGCCCCTATCACTATGCCCTTAGCCTTCCATTTTGCGCATTTGTGTCACAATTTATGTTGAGATAGAGGGGTAGGGCGAAGTGTTAGGGCTACATGGCCCTCCAAATGGAAGTTTTTCAGAGGCACACTCCAACAAGTGTTATGAGAAAAAAAGAAAAACTGACAAAAAGTGACCAAAGAAACCTACAAATCGCTAGTAGTATGCTAATGTCTCGGTAGCTAGCTAAATTTCCTGTTCCACCTTGAATAGTCCAGCAGTATTGATACCTAAAGTGCCAGAATGTAACTGCTGCTCCATTTAAGGTGGAACAGAGAAAATTCACACAAGAAGCTGGAGAATACCTGAATTCAGTTTAATATCACCAAAGAATTAGGGGTGGTATATAAATAAGAAATTGGATTGGGACTTAATGTCCAGTCAAAACAGCCTTAAAGTACAATAGATATTAGCCAATCTACTTCCATAAACAAGGGTAAAGTCAATGATAAGTTTTCAAAACCTCACAATATATTAAAGGATGCAGAGAAAATCAGACTTCTTACAAAGGTGCAAGACCTGATAGACCACCAATGCTGTTACCATCAAATAAGCAGCCAAAATGTTTTCATCTTTGCAAGAGTGGAAAAAAAATCAAGCTCAACTTTTGCCTCAGATCTGAAAAAATCCACAGGTGTTTCTGTCCATCGTTCCACTGTGAGAAGACAACAACACTATGAGACTGAAGGGCTGTGTAGCTGTCAAGCCGATATTGGGGAAAAGCAGGTAGACAAAAAAAGAAAAGAAAATCTACACAAACAAAGAAGCTGCTGGTGTTCACAATGGACTGACCACCCATGGACTCAAGGTCACTAAATGTGTTTGGAATTACTTGGATCATGAACTTTGGAGATGTGGAAAAAAAATTTAAATAACAATGAGTCAAACTTATTGTTACTTTCATACTAATGCTTTACTTCTATTGCATAATTGTTAAAGTCCAGTTATCCTGTGCCTTATGTTAAACCTGTACGATAAATCTCTGAAAATAACTGGAGAAAAATTACTTTGAAAAAATCTTGCTCTAGTAACTTCCATTACAAAGTTAAGAACGATTTTCCTTCTCCTGTAAAGTTAGCATTTTTGACATATGAGGTTTTGTTCCAACAGCAACGATATATTTTCTGTTTCTGAAAAATTAACCCTTACTGACCGTTTTTGACTAGAAATTAAATAACTGAATGGTGGCCTCCAGGTTTAATGGAGATCACCTAACCGTTTCAGACATGAGTAAGTTGTTCACTGTAATCTCAGCATTCTAATGCACATTCCACAGAGTCCTCTTTCTTCACGCTCCTCCATCCATTCATCCATTCACAAACACACTCCCCACAGATATGCGACACCTTTGTTTATCAAATCCATCTCTACTGTAGACACACACACACACACACACACACACACACACACACACACACACACACACACACACACACACACACACACACACTGTATTCCCAAGCTGGGCATACATGCTGTACAGGTGCCTGTAGGTGTCAGTATTTGTTGCAGGAAAAGTCACTCAAATCCCTCAATCTCATACACGTACACACAGATCTGTGAGACATAGCACTGATATTGCAGTGGCTGTCAGACACTCAGGTTCATGAGGAGCTCTGTTTCCTCCGGCTAGCTAATGAGGAGCTGTCAGTGGAATTAGAAAACTAGCCCAGAGAAAGATGGTTCACTTTTAGTTCAGCGTCTGACCTTACTGTCAACCTCTCTCTCTCTCTCTCCTGACAGTTCATTTTCTTCTGGTTAACAGAGAAAAAGTGTGAGGAAGAAAGAGAGCCCACAAACCACACCATAAAATCCATTTTCCACATCACTGATAATGTCTTAAGGCTGGATGTCATTTATAATTTTTTGATATAATAAACTTGACTTCAAAACTGATTCCTGAATTATTTTAAATCGCAAACTGAAAGTGTGGCTTAAAACAGTGTGTGAGGTGCTGGGAGTGGGTATATTAAATGACCACAATTGACTGCAGACTAATGAAGAAACATGGATAATAAAAACACCATAATTTAGCCAGTCTAGATCTGAGAATATGCATGCCTATTGGCTCACAGATTCTACGACTCATGACTGAAATTTGGTATTCAATTTTTCTTGGTAGTGTTGAAGTAATTTGGTGAGTGATTTCAATATTCAGCCCTACACATAACCATAGAAGAAGAAGTCCTTCTAAAGAGACCAGACTGCAACGCTACAATGACAGGCTTTTGAGACGTATGGCCAAGACAAAAAAGCAGCTCATGATGTGGTGAAACAGCAGAAAGCAAGCACATGTTGTGGTATATCATAGACATATTTTGTGTAATGAAATGGAAAATTATGACTGATTATGACAAGATGTTGTTGACAGAGACTATTAGTCATTCATGTTACAGAAGTACAGACAAAAGCAAGATAACTACATAAATATAGTGAAATACACAGATATTTTTTCACAATAAGGGATGAATTATACATGTTAATACAACCAGAGAGCAGTTAAAGTATTCCCATCTGTCTCCAGTTCTATTCATCCATCACACTCTGAGCACTTTCGTACTTACATACCTACTAATACAGCTTTCACAGCACAGTAAATCTTTATATGTTCATGTGCTGTTATATATATTGCATAAATTGTCATTAGACCCAGATAAAAACACTCCAATCCCAAATAATGTTCTTTCCCCTCTCTTCTCCTCACCACCCATTTACAGTGTGGGAAACAGGAAAAAAATGTGGCTTAGTAAGATTATGCTTATCTAAAGGTGAATACTTGTTTAATCTGAGACAAAAATGGCAATTCAGCACCAGTACAGGCTATTTCACAGCATGTGCTACTCAGAGTGAATCCCACTTTAATGAGATAATAGAAAGCGAACGTTCTGCCTGCTGAGCTCAGAGAATGGAAACAGGGAGCAACAACTAAAATCAAGCACACACATCTGCTTTGATAAAACATGCCTTTTAAATCACTTTGCTGAAGTGCAAAATATTTTAACAACAACAACAATAACAACATTAATAATAATAATAATAATAATTATTATTATTATTATGTTTGAAGCAAATTATTAGAAGCAAATGGTAATTACAGTCATGCATACATAAGTCTTTCTGTCTCTAACTTTGCATTTTCAGAATGGCAACTTTACAGGAGAAGGGTGATTTAACTTAAACGTACTCAGATTATATGTCAAGTCATTTTGGACCATTTCTATTGGCCTGTTCCTCATCAACATTCACATAATGTAGAAAGCAGTTTTACATAGTGCAAAAAACATATGACTGAAAATATATTTTGTATTGTATTATACATGATAATACAAGCCTACTTGAGTCTAATTAAAGCATTAACTATTTGTGTACACAATACTACTCTACTTAAAGCCCATCAGCAGTCAATAGAAGTACTTACCTTTATAGGAAAGCTTGAGCCTAGGTACGTTGTTTTTGGCCTGCTGTGCGTCCACTCCTCTCATGGGCGCACTGATCCCAAACAGCAGCACCATGAACCCCCACAAGTAGTCCATGATGACCCGCTGGCACTGTGCAGTCCAGTCCCCAGGGCTTCAGAGAACACAGCTAATATCAGCAGTCCAGATCAGAACGGCAGCACCTGAGGGTGGAGCAGGTGTGAATGTGTGGATGTGCGGTCAGTCAGTGTATAAAGCACATGGTGATCACATCCCTCTTGGTGGAGTGCTCAGAACACTCAGGCACCGAAACTGACCATCAACGAACGCCAGTGCCTCAGCACACTTGCTTTCTCTTCTATGAATGTGTTTGTGTCTGTGTGTGTATATGTGTGTTCTTTCCGAGCCTTGAGGCTGTTTATCTACTCAGCCCCCCTTCTGTTCTTTCCCTTCTCTTTTCTGCAACTGTCTAAAGTAGCAGCCCTGCTGAAAGCGCACTGAGACTAAACTGAACTCTACCACTCTCTCTCTCCCTCACACACTCTGCCCCGCAAGAGCTCAGCACACACAAGTCCACACCGCGCACAACTGAAGAGAGAGTGGAGACAACTGAGAGAGCCCGGGCGAGCGAGGGAGGGAGAGATAGAGAGGGAGGGAGGGAGGGGGGCTGGGCTTGGAGGAGAGGATCCTGTAGGTATAGTTTTCTTTTTTCCGCCTGACACAACAGCCCCCCCCCACCATCCACCCACACTCACTCACTCACCCACACTCACACACATGCTGTCTATTGCTCACTCTCTCAAAGATTTTCAATGGTTGTGGTAATAGTTCCTGACTTTCTCTCACTATAACTGGTCCTCCTTGACTTTATCATAAGCATGAGTTACACAGCAAATCTAGGGACACATTGAGCTTAGCTTCTTCTCTGTCTGTAAAACAAAAACTATAAAAAAAATCTCTTTTGTACATATCATTGCTGTCAAATTAATTTTTTTCATTAACTGATTTAAAACATTTTGAAATGAATCAGTTAACTTATTTTGTATCATTTGAAAATGGCTGCTTTTATTTTATGACAATGGACCAATTGAAATGGTCCAAAACTACTTGGAATAAAAATGTTACTTTAACTGATATTGAAAGTTATAACACTTCCTTTGAGGGAATTAACACATAATACATTATCGCATAAACATTGATAACATATAAATAAAACATATAAAGCAATACTTACATATTTATATGCACCTTCTTCCAGTAATCACAAGATTACTGTAAATGATATTGTATTGACATTTGGACCATTAAACTAAAGAGATGGACGCTTAATAGTGTTTTATTTATAACACTGATATGAAGCTCAATTCCCACATAATGGACCTAGTTAGGTAGAGAACTAGGTTAGAAAACTATGAGTTAAAGTACAAAAGCACAATTTCTGTTAAGAACTACATTCTGCTGACCTATACAGCTAACGTTTCATGTCTGCAGCCACACGGGTCTGTTTAATAGAATTTGTTCATCAACATAATATAATTTCATATATAACATAATAACATAATTATTATAATATAACTGTAATAACTTAATTACCTTTGATTATTAAGTGAATGTAAGTACATTTAAGAACCCAAGTACACTCTGTTACTCAGAAATGACACTTCATAATAGTAATATTCATGGAACAAATGTCCATCACTTTAGTTTATGGCTCCTTATATGTAAACAATATTATTTACTTCATCAAACCCTCTAGTGACTACTGTTCATAAATTTTCAAATTCTGCTCAATAAATACATTATTAAAGGTGTGTCCTGATGTATTCAGCCTTCAGATACCATGAAAACAATACACAATGCTGTAGAAAGTTTCAGACAGCCATGAAAAAACATTAAACCTATTTATCCTCACAATAAGTGTGTTGTCCTCAGATACACAATATAATAATAGAATAATAGAATACTTTGTTAAATTCCACCAGCAACACACTGACTTAATTTACTAAAGGACTGATTAACTTGGATGGTAATTGTAAATATCTGACTTCCTTATGGAGAGGTTTTGAAACGGTTAAACTAACTGACATGATATGAAATTCATAAAGTCACAATGTATTATTTATTTGTTTATTTGTATTTATTCTAACTGTAGTGTTTTTTAAACACATAAAACATATGTTTTCTGCATTTGCTGTGTAAATCATGCTTTTCCTCTCACTGTCCTGTCTGGCTTCCTGACCAAGACACTCCTGAAGCTCCTGCTCAGCTCCACCCTCACATCAGACACTTATTTTTAGCCTGCCCCACCACAAGAGGTGAAGACAGCAAGGAGAGAGAGAGAGAGAGAGAGAGAGAGAGAGAGAGAGAAAGAAAGAAAGAAAGATAGAAAGATAGAAAGATAGATAGAAAGAAAGAAAGAATAATTGTATACTCTTTGAACAGTGTACCTGTGTTTGAGTGACACTGATAGCTGCTGCTTAACCTCTTTCCCACAGTCACACTGACACAACCTTTCCCCCAACCCACTCACTCAGTCAGCCCCAACCCCCCCTCCATGAGAGACATATAGTCACGCCAAATACCAAAACTTTCAGTCCAGTCTTTTCTTATTATTGCCCTATTACTGCAAAGCCCGTGTGGAGTGGCACACTGATCCTGACCTACAGCAACACTTTCCTCCTAACATTTCCATTTGGCAGTGCCTGAGTGGATTATTTAACTGGCACTACTAGCCTCTATCCTGGGCAGGGCAGGAATCCTTGAGTAATTGGATTTTAATATGGTGCAACATAGGAACAGTTCTAAGTAAACGTGTTGTTGACAGGAGCAATCTCTCAATAGTCAGATTTATGAGAGCAAAGAACAAGACAAGAGACTGAAAACATCACACAGTGATCGACAAACAGCAGCCCCCTCCAGACCCGACAGTGCGTATCTATGTGTCACTACAGACACAGGCTCTAGTAGCAGTAGTAATGAAAGGCATTGACAAGGAGGAATTCATTACAAAGTAAAAAGGTATGGAGTCTATAAGCATAAATAAATGAGTGACTCATAAAGTAAGTCACATATGAGTCAGTATCAGCTGATGCACATAGTAATATAGAAAATAAAAGTAACCAAGTAGTTATGAAAATCTGCCCACTGCTGGTCCCTGGCCATTGAAGGGGTTAAATCTCATAAATGTCATATTGTCAGCATTAAGGTTTGCCATTTGACCCCAGAATGTCACCTGACATGCACTCTCACAGATAAAGGTAGTAAACTGTCACTGGGGCAGTTGTCCTCTTGTTGTTTGGGTGATACCCTCAAGGGTACCTTTAGTCAGGGAACGTAATTGTAATATAATCCATTGGAATTATATTTTCTAGGATGTACTGACTCCACACGCCCTGTCTGGACTTTTTATTGTTCTGTTTTAAAACATTAGGCTATGAAAATGTACAAATATGTACTTTTTCCACTGGGATAAAAAAGCTTATTTAAGATACAAAATTGGACCTTATCACCACTGTTGTACCTTTGGGGGTACAAAAAATGAAACCCGCACAGCACCTTTATTTTTAAAAGTGTAGACGTGTCAACTTGATATCAAAGTTGGCAATCTTTATGACAAATGATGCCTATTGTCTACAAATGTTTGTGTAAGTCTATGTCAGATGTCATGAAGGGCTTATATAGGTGGCATATAGCTACCATGTTACTATTCTGATTAGCTTCAACATCCAATATAGCATGGTATAGCATTTTCATCTAGAAACTTGATGTTATGTAGCAACTCCATTGTGTGAGCCAACTGAAAGACATTAAGCAACGTAACTGAAGCTAATAAGGAGTTTCACAGAGAGCGGCCTGCTTTACTATCACCATCATCCTAGTGAGGAGAAAAGCCACCCATGCATTATTACCGAACAATGGAAAATGTAGAGTTAGTCTGAAGAGGCTGCAGCTCGTCTCGCGCTCGCCTTTACTGTCAACTGATGAGGACAGAAAAGCCATTTCTCTCCTGCATTCATGTTAATGGGGAAATAATGAAGCCAGCATGCGCAATGGGACAGGCAGCCTGCCAATTCATTTTAAATGGGGTTCAACTTTCATTACATTACTCTAGTGAACTCTCCACTGCTGGCTTCAGCTTAATGATGTCTGCTGAATAGGAAAGAAGGCACACGGGACACTCAAACAGCCTTGACGTCTGAAAACACACGTGTGGAGTCTGAGTAAAAATGATTTTTTGTTTGTTGTTGTGCTGCAGATAATTTGGAACCCAATGCTGATTGACAAAAACCTCATGGTGGGCTCCTCAGTGACACACAATATGGATAAAACACTATATTGTGATTATATCGCTATAAACTATGACAAATCACTGAAACACCTGACATTGTTCATGATGCTTTTAGTACACAATAACAAATCCTACCTAATCTTTGTTTACACAGTGTGGACAATGCATTTATTTTTAGCAGTACTCTTTGTGGTTGTGTCTTTTTATTCATTGTACTGGTATGTGTATTCTGTATTGTCCTTCAGGACCATTACCAGGTTCAAAATCCGAACTCAAGTGTGGGTCCATTTTGCAGAAACGTGAAACCACACTCCCAAATATGTGCACTATACAAATCATCAATTATGATCTCCTGCATGTTTTCAACTTCACTGCTCAATTTTTAAACACCCGTCTATAATATTTATGCACCTTTTCTTCCATCCCTCTCTTCATTTCCCATCCCTCCCTCCATCCAAAACCTGAAGTCACAATGAATTAAAAGTTTACATTTAAAGCATTTGGCAGACACTCTTATCCAGAGCAACTTACAACTTGACCATTTTTACACAGGTAGGCAAAGGCAGTGTTAGGCATCTTACCCAAGGACTCTTATTAGTATAGTGTAGGGTACTTGTCCAAGCAGAGAACTGAATCCCAATCTACAGCATAAAAGGCATGTTACCCACTACAGTATATCAGCAAAATCCAGTTACAATTTTATTTTTTATTATTTACTGATTTATTCTCAACTAAAAATATAAATCGCTGCTGTCAGAACAAAACCCATTTCCATTTTTGTAATTTTTCAGTTTTTGATATAATTTGAAAATACCTAATGCCCTTTGCATTGTCTGTAAATTTCATGATGAATGGCTCAAAAGAAATGGCCCAAAATTACTTGGAAAAAAGTCTGGTTCCACTGATGTACATTAAAGTATGTTTTTTCCTTCTCCTGTAAAGTTACCATTTTGGAGATGTGAGGTTTTGCTCCAACAACAGCAATAAAGCCTATGCGCTAACTTGATGATAATGACTTTATTATAATCTCCTATTTATGTGTTCTTGCTCCAAAGAACTGAACTAACAAATAACTCATTTGATCACTAATATAACTGGTGGTGCTTGAAAGTTAACACAAATATGTAATATTGAATCATTTTCCTCAATAAACAAATGACCAAGTATAATATTTTTGTGTCATTTGTTTAACTGGGTTCTCTTTGTCTACTTTTAGGACTTGTGTGAAAATCTGATTAAGTTTTAGGTCATATTTATGCAGAAATATAGAAAATTCTAAAGGGTTTGCAAACTTTCAAGCACCACTGTATATTATAGCCTAAACCAAAGACTGCACATCTTCTCTGACTAAAAACTGAGCAGCTGTTGCAGTGAGGCTTTAATAGGCTGACAAAGTAACAAGTAGTCTAAATAGAACCAAATTGTGCAGTTGCATTTTACAGGCTTAATCCTTTAATTACCCTCATAATCACTCCCATTTCTATCTTATGATCTTGCACAAACTCTCAGATCTAGATCATAGATGTTTACAGGTTTGCCCATAGAATGCATGCACATCATGCTAAGAAATCAATGTCACTCTGAGTAGCATAGCATCTTGTGCAGAGCTAAACATAATGGGCAGTTCAGTCTATGGGTGAAACACAGCTGCTCTGTGGTCAGCTGAGAACCAGTCGTGTCACTACTGATTGAGTTGTCTTGGGATGCAAGCTTTTCCACAAAGTAGGCTGACATATCATGAGGACGTCACTGTTTCCACACTGAATCTCATGATTGGAGATATGTGACAACAAAAAACTCTGGAAACTGCTGAAGTCAGGACCTTAGTGTCCCCACTGCAAGTTATGGCCATGTTGTCTATTCACATGTGGACCAATCCCTCCAAAAATCCTGATGCATGCAAGTATGCTTGTGCAATAAAGTGATTCAGCCTGTTTGTGATGTCAGTATTGTACAAAAGCAAGAGTATAGTAGTTTCTGCTTTCAACATTTCTTCTCAACATCTCTCTTTTTCTCTTCTCTCTTTTCAACATCTCACCTATCCTCCATTTTCAGCTCCAACTGCAGACTTCTAAGTCTGATCACATTTCCTTTTGTCTAAAAGTGACTATTAGTGTGACTTCTGCATCATATCGCTGACTGTGATCAGCAGTAAGGCGGCATCACCTGTCCTCTAAATCAAGTCCTCCTTCATGCCCCTGCATTACAAGCTACAAATAAATCATTGTTCAGTAAGAACTACAAGCAATAACAAAATGTCCCATGAGGCTCACCTACCAAGTAGTCTGACTAAAGCAGTCTATAGAGCCATCTTTCCCTGTAACCCTGGGCCGTAGCATTACATAAGGCATATCAAAGCCCTGCTCTCAGCACAGCATCACACAGCATGCCCAAGTCTGTTTCCAGAAAGCCTGCAGTGTGATCAGATGACTGAGCACTGGGAGATTTATCTCTGTATCAGCTGGGGCCGGTCAGCTTCACTTACAGTGATGTACAGTATCTATGGAGCTAGAAAGCAGGTTAAAACTCAGAGAGAGAGAGAGAGAGAGAGAGAGAGAGAGAGAGAGAGAGAGAGAGAGAGAGAGAGAGAGAGAAAGACGAAAGAGAATTGAAGAAAGACAGAGAGAGTATGAGAGAATAAGAGAGTAAGGGAAAGAGAAAGAGTGAAAGTGAAAGACTTTTAACTTTTGCTGTACTTCCAACTTGCTGCAAATAATTTCCACAGAAGCAGAGAGGAAATTTCCAAAGAAAACTCTTGTTCCAGCATGACAGCAGTCACATGTCTTACTTTAACCAGTGTCCAGACACACAGATGTAAATGTTTAGCATTAAGCTAGTAAACCAAGACCCAACCATGGTAAACTCAGAGGATTTACTGTGAATACATGTTTTAAAGTGCTATGTAAGCAGTAGTTCAGTAACAAACTGTTGGGAACTACTTTGACTTTGACAATGAGGTGCTGATATTAATATTCACTGTTTATAATCAGAGAAAACAGGCTGAGGCTATAATGGCATGACCAACAGAATGTTCCTGACTTTGTAACTCTGTAAAGAGCTTTTAAACAAAAGCCACATGTTTCACTTTTTAAAAAAAAACTAAAAGAAAATTGTTTGGTTACTGAGGTGAAGGTTAGAGTCAAGAGGCTTAGAAAATCTAAATGTACTTCCATACATATGTGATGCACATGGGACATATGACACTACATCCCAACACTGTATAAAAATGATTTTTGTGTGTGTGTGTGTGTGTGTGTGTGTGTGTGTGTGTGTGCAGAATGCTTGTTAACTGGCTCATCCTTGCTGTAAATAAAGCCCTTTAGAGGAGTGCAGAGGAGCCAGAACTAATCCCACCCAGACCCCCTCATGGATATGGAAATATAGGCTGCTGTGGGTTTGTACATTCAGAATGGAGGAAAGGCTTTAACTGTGGGATTGGCTTAGGCAACAGAAATGCTCATTATCCTTCCAGAGTAACCCTGTCTGATTCCTTTAGCCTGCTGAATCCTCTCGTCAAGTATTGCTGAACGAAGTGTGAATGGGCCTGTTCAGAGCATTAGCCCCCAGACATGTAGTCTTTTTCTTTACCTGTTGTTTAGTGGGATTAACCTGTAATCCATTGCTTAATGTGGATCTAAACCTGACCTGATCTGCTTCATGTGAATTCATGTCTATAATGATGTTTAAATGCACTTAAATGCTGCCATTTGGGTCACTACAAGAAAACAAATCTGCTGAGACATTACATAAGTCCTCATCTCCTGTTCTTGTCTTCTCTCATCTCCTCTCTTCCTATTATTCTCACGTTCTTCATCTGATTTCCACAACTCTTTGCTCCTGTTCTCTTCTCCTGATTTCCTCTCCTCTTCTGTTCTTTTCTCATATCCTCCTCTTTTATTGTCTTCTTTTCCTCTCCTCCTTTCATGTTCTTTTCTCCCATTCTCTCCTTCACTGTTCTTTTTTCCTCTGCTCTTCAGTCCTTTTATACTCTACTATACTATGCTTTTTCTCCTTTCTTCTTCTGATTTCCTCTACTCTTCACTAATGTTCTTCTCTCCTATTATTTCCTCTCATTCTGTTCTCCTCTCCTCTCTTGCACTTATCTCCTCTCCTTCTGTTCTCCTGTCCTTTTCCGTTCTCCTCTAACCTCTTCCTCTTTTCTCCTCTTCTATCCTCTCCTGTTCTTCTCTCATCTTCTCCATTATTTTGTCCTCTCCTATTCTTTGCTCATCTTCTCCTCTCCTCTCCTGTTCTTTTCTCCTCTGTCCTCTCCTGTTCTTTTCTTCTCCTCTTCCTCTGTCCTATTTATTCCTCCTATCCTCTCCTCTACTGTTCTTTTCTCCTCTCCTCCTCACTCCTCTTCTGTCCTTTACTACTATACTCTCCTGTGCTTTTATCCTTTTTCACTCTTTTTCTGATTTCTTCTACTCTTCACTAATGTTCTTTTCTTCTCTCCTTCTTCTGTTCTCTCTGGTCATCTACTTTCCTTCTCCCATTCCCTCTTCTCTGCTTTTGTTTTTATCTTTTATCCTGTCCTGTTCTCCACTGATTCCTCTCCTTTACTCCTCTCATAACCTCTCGTTTTCTCCTGGTCCCTCCTCTTATCTCCTGTTCTTTTCTCCTTTCCTTCTCTCATATTCTTTTCTCCTCCTCCATGTTCTCCTCTCCTTCTCTATTCATATAACTGTGACATCTTATTTCACTTTTACAGCCTTGTAAATGGAATTTTGTTTTCAAAACCAACATATTTTATACCCTCAGTAGTCACATAAAGCCAACTAATAAAATACTACAGTCCCAAGAATCCTACCATGGATGTTTATACTGAAGAGTATGTCTCTCTCTCTCTCTCTCTCTCTCTCTCTCTCTCTCTCTCTCTCTCTCTCTCATTTTCGTTTCTCCCTCTTGAATTCACTATGCATGTAAAAGATAACTGACCAAAGCAGAGGACCATATTGTAAGGATTAAATACTAAATACTGAAAGGACTTAGCGTAAAGTGCTTTGACAATGTTTTATGGACTCTTTTTTCCTTTGATCTTGACCTTTGTAAGAAATGATGGTACCTTTGCATGGTCTGCACTAAACAACTCCCACTTGACCTATGCAAAATCATAGGAGTCTAGTCCCAAGCCCCTCAGTCCAAAAGGTCTGAGCTCCGTGTATGGGGTAGTCTTGGTTAAATATGTGCCCACATGAGGAGCCCACTCAGTACTTACTCAGCCAGTTTATACAATGAAGGCCCTCCCTTTCAACCCACACATAATACCCCCTACTATCCATACAGCTATGAACACAAAAAGAGACCCTCAAACCAACCCATATGCCCAGTGCCTACTCACTTTCCCTACTCCAAAGCCCTCCTAACCAACCCCCCAACCTCTTTTTACACAGTCTGGCCCAAGCCTGCAGTTCTCTCCTCCTCTTGACCTCCACCCTGCTGCTGAGTGTTTGGGTGGAGCGCTGAAGTTCTGGGCCACTCAAACACTCTGGGAAAATAAGCTCATAAATGGTCGGCCAGTAGCCTGATGCCCATTCAAACATCTACTTCTACTCCAGGGAGAAGTTTAGAAGAGGAAACGCATGGAAAGAACATCACACCATCTACATTTAAGGACTTCTTTGTGGAGAGATATCTAGCACGAAATCAAAGGATCCTCTAGAGGTGGAGACGAGGATCCGTGTGGGAAGAGCATTATGGAACTATCCAAACTTCAGCTTTAGAGCTGGACTTTCTTTGGTGAAACATATCTAGCACGAAATCTAAGGATCCTCTAAATCACCGCAGGGAGTGTGCGCAGTGAAATCATGTAGATGGGAGATGGATTAAGAAGTGATGACTCTACCTGCTCTCACTGCAGTAACGTGAGACGCACAGCGTCAGACTCCTTGTGGCCATAGATATTGAGTTGCTCTCTGTAATAGGGAAAGATGCACTACCTTCCTGTAGACATGAACACAGCATTATTTCCCACTCTGATGGAACCCAGCTGTGGAGGCAGAAGCCATCCTCAAAGGGAAACTAGTGTGGATTTAGCCGAGATAAGGGCCTGTAGCTTTCCTCTGCTTGACCATAATCTTGGCCACATCCTTTGGGTATTCCAAGAAAAAGGGAAGCATCTGCTGAGCAGTATAATCATTTTCAGTACACTGTCTTCCATTGTAAAATCTTTTTTGAATAGTAAGATGCTAACATTGGTATTAATTATGTTGGATTCATGAGAAAAAACACTACGTAATGCTTACTTTCATTTTGCGTATTGAATCCTGGAATAATGCAATTTTCATATTAAATGGATTTTAACATATTATGGATGCCATGATAAGCCAATAGTCAAATGGCGCATATATGCAAGTATATGGTGTATATGGTATTATGCAAAGTCAGGGTGTGACGTATTAGCCATTCTTGGTTAGAGATGAATACTTCATTATTTTGGTGAGTGTATGCTAAATCAGTTTCCTCAGGGGTAGGAACAGCACTGTGCAAAAGTCAGAAAGCACTTTCATTTATTTAATTTCCAGTCAAAGTAGAGATTAAGTAAGCTATTGTTAAGTTATAATAATTTTGTAGCGTCAGGAAAAGAAGAAAACTTGTGACAGAAAAATACACAGGAGTGTAAACGGGAGCGAGAAGGTGGACGCACATGCTGAGATAAGTGAGATTTATTAAGGGCAAATCCAGGGTCATAGTCGAAATGGTCCAGGTTCACATAGCCAACACGGATTGAACGGGGGGCAGACATGACAGACAAACCAGAATCACAACGCAAACAAACAACAGTACAAAGACCAGCAAACACAGAGCTTAAATACAATGGGTAAACAAGGGACAGGCAGGAAACAGGTGGAGACAATCGGGGTGGAAACAAGGGGGCTGGACCAAAACAAACGCACATGGAAGACCAAAAGAAAAAGCACATGGAGTGGGAGGAGCCAATCATGACAAGGAGCCTCAACGACTAAATATAATAATAAAAATTAGTATTAACTGTGTCCTCTGTGCCTTTATTACAGTTGCCATTCTTTTTGGGAGAAATGTTTTCAGATTTTCAAAGAAATCTGCAAGGATATTTTTTTCACACCTCCAAAGTTCAGTCTTAGTTGGTTGTGTTTTCTGCTTCTCGTGAGCCAAGAAATACAAACACATTCAGTAATGTTAATCTCTGGGGTGGTCATTCCATTGTTCCAAGAACACCAGCAGTTTCTTCTTTTAATTTGCAAATTTCTTCTTTTCAGTAATAGCTTCTTGATAGCTACATATCCTTTCAGGCCCATAGGAGTGAGTGTCTTCTCACAGTGGAAGGATGGACAGAAGCACCTGTGGATGTTTTCAGATCTGAAGCAAGCGTATAGCTTGATTTTCTCCTCTCTCTCAAAGACTAAAGCTTTAAGTACTGTTTATCTGATGGTCACTTTTTCAGTGGTCTATCAGGTCTGGCACTGTTGCCAGGTACCCTATCTCCTCTATATTTAAAGCTATTTTTAAATAAAATATTTGGAAACTCTCATTTTTCTACTTATTTTCTTTTGACTTTCCCCTTCGTTATGCAAATTGACTATTTAATACCTAATATCCTCAGAAATACCTACTTAAAAATGAATAACTTGTACTTAAAAGCCATTTTCAGTGGAAACTAAATAAATGAAAGGCTGTTTCTGGCATTTGGCGAGTACTATACCTCCCTCTGAAGAGACTTATTTAAATATAAAATAATATTAATTCGTCCATTAACACAGACAGCAAAAACTTCATGCTAATCCAATCAAGAGTTGTTTAACAAGTGCATCTTTATGTGTCATGCAAACTCGATAATATTATGGCAGCTAGTTAGCAAGTAGCTACTGTATGTCTATTCAAGGGTTCTTTGGTCAAGATAATGGTTCTATGCAGAACCATAAACACTCAAAGAACCCTTTGCATGATTAAAGGGTTCTACGCATCATGAAAGGGTTCTTCAGAGTGATGGAGAATGTGCTATAGATGGTTCTGTACCAGAAAGGATTACGCTATTGTTACGCTGTCAAGCTTGTATCCACAGGAATTCATTAAACATATCATTTGAATTTAAGGTTGGGTCTTAGTATGACAGTAACAACAACAGCCATGCCTCAGTGCAACAAATCAGTTACTGGCATCCATTCTGTGATTATATTCTCATTTCTTATTTGGTGACTTTTCAGTGAATATACGTTTGAAATATATCAAAATGTACCTTGAGATGTTTTAAATTGAGTTTATATAATTCATATTCATAAATTTTTATAGCAGAACGTCAAACTCTATACACTTTAATTATAGAGTAGCCTATCTATATATACCCTTCATTATTTTGAATTCAAATAATTCAAGTCAAATTAATAGTTTATTTATGAAAAAAGTAAATGATGCAGGGAAGATTTAAACCAGACACCAAAAGATCACTTTGGTTTTATGTATTTTTAAATGATAATTAACATACTGCAATTGTTTATTTAAAGTAACAATATTAAAATGTTTACAAATTGTGTAAATATGAGTCTGCAGTATGTGGACACACATATATTGGGGTGGGGATCCCTTAGAAGGCTGTATACTCATTGGTCCAGATATGTGCCAAAGTGCTTAGTCTCCCAGACTAATTAAACATTTTAAATGTACATATTTTAAAATCGTTATGGTCTAATATTGTGAATATTTGTATTGCCCACCACTGGCAGAGATCTATGAAAAAAAGAGTATAAAGTATATAACACAACTTGAGACTGAGCCCTCGGACTCCAGGGACCAGTCACTGCCTTTAGGGTGGTGGCAACATCAACAAGGAACAATTACTCCTCCAATAAACTTCTCTCCGCAGAAGCCAGGCTGGGCCCGGTATGCAGTATTAATGAACATATACACCACACACTGTGAGTCACTTTCTCTCTTGTAATAAAAAATGGATGGCAAAATAAAGCAAAAAACCACAAAGTTATGAATAAATTACTCAGGGCAATATTCTTGCCTGCCTGTCAGGCTGTGGAGGGCCCACCCTCTCCAGAGTGTAAATGGGTACACAAAATCACAGTGAAAGTTAACCCAATGAGTCATTCACTCAGAAATGTAATGCCCTGACCTTTGGCATGTAACTGGTAAAGAGCATCCATGTGGACAAAATCTGACAACAATTTTGCAGGCATTTTACATAATATTTACATACATATATGTCAGAAGTAGCTTTGAAACCTCAGAAACATGTTGATGTGATTTTCCAATTTGCTCCTGTATTTCATTACAGCATAACAAGTAGGCTAGTGATTTAGAGTACAACAATGAAGTAGTCTCACCCTATAAAATTATCAGTGTAGGAGTGCTCTTATTTCCTCTCTCCAGATCTGATTTCTGTTCTCATAAATCCTTAAAAGAGCAAAAGAGCAGACTCACTGTTGTACTGTATTCAGTAGCCGTAGTCTACAGTACAGAGTAAACTGCACTTTAACCAACTTTAACCTAGAGCTTTATAAACTGCACATGATCTCACATGAAAGACTACTCCAATGCAAGTATATAATATTATTTAAAATATATATTAATCAGCAGTTTCCTTTCACAGATTTAAGATCAGCATAATGTCGGTGTCCATAAGAAACAAGCGTCTCCAATATGGTAACTTTACAGAACAAGGCAAACATCTTCTTTAGTTCTAATGCAATTTTGGAGCATTTCTGTTGGTCAATTCATCACGACAGTTTCACACTATGTAAAGGACAGCAACTGTGTTCAAATAATGCAGACAAGTTTACCTAAACTTACACAGGGGATGCAGCTAAGAGGGGGCCGGGGGTACTCGGAATACCAGCAGTAGCTTGCTCCACTGTTTCTTGTTATGGTAAGAGCTTAGCTGAGCTGTGCCAGTTCCCATAGGCTACTTACCTAGTCAGCAAGTACTGGTAGTTGACTACTGGTAAAGAAAACGTTTAATACTTTGGTTAGGTTTTTTGTTAATTAGCCTTTGCCCACTGTGGTATTCTGTCATTTGTTATAGTAACTAAACAGTTACAAATTGTGAGATAAGCAATTGTTTGTTATGCTTAATATTTAAATAAAGTTTTGTTTTTCCTTTGGTTAATAGTGATGGGTGAGAAATTGTAGTTGTTAACAATTTAGTTAGCTAGATGGCGGTTGTCATTTTCACTATTGTCTCTGGGCCTTAATGCTTGCTAGCTGCCCCCACCCCAAATCAGGTACCTATTCATTGATTTTCACCTGTACAGCATAATGGTTTTCAATTTAAATATACCATATGAACAATGTTCCTGTGGAACTGCTGTATTTCTGCAAGTGAGAAGTGCCTTTATGTGAGGCAATCCAACAATCATTTACACAACAGGTATGGGTCAAAACACAAACAGGCAACATAAGACGCACGTCTATAGTTAAAATCCAGCTAGACATGCAGGTGTCAAAACACAGGAAAGACCAACACGAAGTGAAAAGTCTTCGCAACCACTAATAAACGGGTGTATAAAAGGCAGTTAATGAGTCCAGGATTACTTGCAGGTGTTCATGTGGGTGGAGCCAGGAAGATTCCAAGTAGAGTCTGGGTGAAATGATAATTTCACTCCTCACTGCTCGCATGAATCTACTTCTTTATTTTTTTATGGAATTTGACAGAACAGATCCTGCCATCTCGAAAACGGCAACTTAACAGGAGAGAGAGAGAAAAAAAGCCTACTGTTTAATGCAAGTTGATGAAACAGTTTTATTCCTACTTAATTTTGGACCATTTCTATTGGTCCATTCATCATGAAATGTTCACAATATAAAGGGCAGGTGGTGTTTTCAAATGATCGAAAAACATTCCCCAGAACATGAAACAAATAATAAACTAAAATAATAATACCTCAAAAATGGAGATACATCATTTTGTCCAGACAGAGACTAATTGCATGTGTACATCCACTTGTCTGTGAAAATCATCAGCCTGTCAAACATATGAATAGGAAAGGGTGCATAATCGTGCTGAATAAATTGGTAATGTCCATGACACTGACTGCCTAATTATAATATGAATGGAGATGGCATGCTTTAGCTCTGAATTATGTAGAGAATGCCTGTGCTATAACTACCTGGAGAAGTACGTTCTGGGCCATGCTTATGCTTCACTCTTTGCTACCTACATGAATTCATTATCATTTATAAATATTTCAGTCTTTCTGTAGCTCTTTCTTTCAGAAGAGCTACACGTGTCAAAGATAAAGAGGAAACAGGCTTTATGGTTTTTGCTTTACAAAAAATAATTAGACCTTTCACGTCTTAAATCATGTTGAATAGATATTCGACTACTCTTACAGCACTGCACACTTTATATACTCCCTTAATTAAAGGTTATTTGAGGGATCTTTTCAAAAGGCAAATATCTATGTATCCTGTAAACAAACCTTTAGAAATGGCTCTCTATAGCACTAAAAATGTTTTCTATAAACCCTTAAAAAGTGGTTCTTAAAGGCCTGTTTCATAAAGACAAGGAAAAAAGCTTTAACTGCTATAAACCCTTAACGTTCTGCAGAGGCTCTACACTCATATCAACTTCATAGGAACTTTACACACTTTAGGAAAACAAATGTTTTTTACACACCCCAAAAAGCAGTCCTTCAAGGCTTCTTTCATAAAGACAATGGTAATATATTAAATCATGACAAAAATGATGGAGAACCTCTTGTACATGGTTCTTCAAAAAACTTTTTCAAATAGAACCAAAAGGGTCCCAATTACTGTAATTGTTGAATTATTTATTGTTAATGTTTGAGTGAACAGCCCATTTTTAGTACCATTTAGAACCCTTTTTTGCTAAGAGTGCTTTACATTGTGCCAAAGAACGCTGACATTCCTCCAAAGAACCCTGTTAGTCAGCCTTATTTGTTAAGCATGTAAAGGAAATGATGTGAGTAACCCACAAGACCATATTCCACATTAACTCCAACACATCTGTAAATCCTGTCTACCACACGTTAAACGCCTACTCTTTTTAGCACTGTCTTCACTCCAGTTCCTGGCTTTACCAAATCTAAATCCAGATTACTAATAAGGCTCATAAAATGGAGCTAAAGTTCCATATAAGAAGCGACCACACAGTAAATGTGTGAGGCTGAGAAGTTCTGTATTAAAAAATACACTCCAGGAAAGAGTATTTCACAGCTGTGGAGCAGGATTAGCAGAACCCAGATCAGACCTTCAGTTCCGCACAAAAGCATGTCATTAACCCACTGCAGTCGGAGCTAATCACCTTCCACACACACACACACACACACACACACACACACACACACACACACACACACACACACACACACACACACACACACACACAAAGCAGTGGCCTGAGCTCAACTGAGGAAAATGGAGAGAAAATGGTCAGAGGGACAGCAGGAGGTCAGTGGAACAGAGGATTACAGAGGTGTCTCTGTTTTAAACCACCAACACAGACTCAGCACTGCTTGAACATTTCTCTTCAATCCTGAGTTGATTTCATGGGATTCATAAGCCACTAAATTAACCCTAGAGCACCTTTCACCAGAAAGGATGTGGAGATACATTCTTGAAAATAAATGTTTCCAAATTTTTCCTGGCTTCAACAGTCATATGCAAAAGTTTGATCAAGCTTGAACCCTGGTCAAATCATGCGTTGCTGAGTTTCTAAGTGAAAATAAGTTAACGTGTGCTCTGCAGGGACCTTAAATATGACATATTTCTGCAACTTTTAGTGCACAATGTCTAGTTATTTGCTGGGATCAAAATACTGGAAAAAAAATAAAACATAAAAAATAAAATGTGCCATGACTTAATAGCACAGGCCACATTTAATTCGTCTCCCCCATCTCAAATAAGCAGTAATTGGGCATTAAAATGCACAGAAGTTTGTGAGAGGATGTGTAAGCATTTTCAGCAGTGGTATCCAAACTTTTGCATACGATTGTATGATTCAGGAAAATAAATGATACAGAAACTTCATTATTGCACTGGGTTACAACAACCCACTCTATTAGTTGTTTCACTCATTCTATGCTGACTAAGTAATACTTTCTCAATGTCAAATATCTTCTCAGCAGACTCTCAATGTTATAACGGGGACAATTAGATACTGTTCAAAAGTTTGGAATCACTTGTCATAATAATTTCCTTCATTTTATAAATAATAAAAATGTATACAGTGTGGACATAAATATCACACACTATTCACCAAAAGATCAATATTTCAGGAAATTTGTGAAGAAGAAGTTATTAAATAATAAACCATATGCTGTCATTATTTATTTATGTCACTGTTTTAGTCAACTTTCCTCTTTGAGGTTTAACCTCCACTTTTGAAATCTGATGAATTCTGGACATTTATTCTGGAAATTAAATGAATGTCTCAATGTCATACAGCTTTCTGAGTCATTTTAGAATCTTTGACAGCTCTGTTCCTCAATCTGGACAAATGCCTTCATTTTTATGCACAACATCCTAGCCTCCTACTAATGATCTGAAACCTGTGGAGTTGCACAGCACTCACATCTACAATTATTTACAGTTATAAATCGGTTTTACCTTAGTTCTTCCAAATTTTTGAACAGTAATTCCAAGGTTCTACATGCTGCAGTAACCCATGAAATAGCCCATGAAGGACTCACTCCCAATGGCCAAATATCACCCACATCTTTACTGACAGTTACACTCCAAGACTGGTATATTCTGTTAAGCAAAAGTGTGAACTCAAACCAACTATACACTGCCATTGTGGGCGAAATCCCAAAGCAGGAGAACCACCTTTAATAGAGCATGCAGAGCAATTTCAATGTACAGTTCTGATTTCTTCCTTAATGTAACTGAATAAATTTCCCTGTTAAAGCAGCTCTGTTCAATAACACATTTAAGGTACAATAACACATTTATGTCTCGTTTTGGCTCTATGAGAGGCTGGGCACAGAGAGGAATGTCAGCAGTTTTCAGCCTATACTTATATAAACTAGAAAGTTCAAACATTTTTGAATAGCAGCACTTTTTGTGTCCCGTCCACATGTAGACCGCAGCCTCCTGAAATCCATCAATCACTCACTTTATTTATGCAGGACCACCTTACGTCAAAACACAAACAATGACATACATGCTCTGCCCTTCAAAAGAGCTTTATACAGCCACAGAAGAACTGAAGCTTTCATTTTTAACGTTAGCCATGTCACCGGTGTTTGTAACGTATAGACGTTGAGAGCCGAGCGAAAACAAGAGTGAGATCACATCCATTTTTGATCGCTGCACCAGATGAACCTGCTGAGACTCATTATGTCAGATGTCGTATCTGTCACCTGTGAGAATCAAAGCATGATGTAATTGTATAGAAACTGCTTTTCACTTGTAGATCAATAAAACAAGAGGGGAAATTCTGTTGGACGTGTTCTAAACTTTCAGTAAATCCCACATTTTGTTTGTAAGGAAAGAGTGAGATATTTTATTATCATAACACTACAGGTTTCATTCCTAATCACATTATAGAGCACTACCAAGAATTTTTGGTCTTTTCATGATATTCATTGTTGGGAGAGGGCCTATAAACTACACATACAAGAAATATCAATGCTATATTATGATGAATACCACTTTATTAGAGAAATAAAAATGTCTATTATATGTGAGCTGTTACTCTTTTCAGAAACATTTTATGTCCATAATTGTTACAAATGGACATACAGCATTTTTCAATGAAGTTTTTCATTTACTGTTCTGCATGCAGTCTTGTTTTGTAGAAAGCAAACTAGATGTACATTTTTTCATTTTCTCATTAGTTTTTGACACTGAAGAATGTAACTCATTTGTAAATGTAATTCACTTACTATGCAATTCAATGAGCCGGACACAGTTACATTTGAACAGTGTAGCAAAATTAAAACTTTGGATTAAAACCTTCATTAAGAGGCCCAAAAGCGTCCCAATTCACATCTCACACAGAGGAATACAAGTTTGTGCCAGCAGATACACAAAACAGTGCTGAAATGTCAAGGAGGTGAGAACATGATGCAGTTTTTCAAAGCGTGCCACTTTCTGTTGTATTGAACTATTGGACTTCTCCAGACTAGACCTTGGATCAGTTAACCAAATAACCCAAGAGAATGAGAAAATGAGGGCACGTGTGAGCAGGAGGGAAAGAGGGAGTGACTGAACATTGCCCATTGCCCAGCATGTAAGGTTACACCTCCAAAAGTAGACATAACAATAAACTTCACCAAAGCCAGAAGGCCCGTTCCTCTGGCTTCCCTCTTCCCCCCTTTAAGTGAAAGTGCCCACGGGGGTAAAAGCTGGATGTTACAAGCGCCCTTCTGTCTCATTTACAGGCGCTCAACCTTCTCAAACTGACGCTGCTCAACAGTGCACCAGTAAACACACTATCACTTTATCCCACCTGAAACTAGGCAGAGGTCCCAAAAAGGGTTTTCTGGAGTTGGTTTTTGGTTTACTTAAGAATCCATCAAAGAATGGATCTTTAAATAACAGGTTTTGTAAGTGTGGTGTAAGAGTGAAGAACGTCTTTAAAGTTTCACAAACCTCCCATAATGTAAAGGTTCTATACCAATTGAACATTTTTCCTAGAACCATATGTCCAAGCCCTACTTAATATGAAGGTGTCATTCCAGTTAAACATTTTGCCTAGAGCCATATGTCCAAGTCTTATATGACATAAAGGTTCTATATCATTTTTTTATCATTAAGCATATGTTCAATATGATGTAAAGGTTCTATATAAATGTTCTATATAAATGAAAGGTCTTTCCTAGAAGCACTTACTGTCTAAGCCCTACTTAGTGTAAAAGCTCTATACCAACTGAAGATTTTTCCTACAACCATATGTCTGAGGCCTACATAATGTAAAGGTTCTATAGTAATAGATTATTTTTCCTAGAGCCAGTTGTCCAAGCCATACTTAATATAAAGGCTTTATTTCAGTTTAAGATTTTGCTGAGAACAATATGTAGAAGCCTTACATAATGTAAAGGTTCTATACCAACGTTTTTTCATAGAAACCCTTATAATGTAAAGTTTCGACACCAAGTGAAGGTTTTTCTTAGAACCACACATCCAAATCAAGAACCACTGAGGAACCTTCACTTTTACAAGAGTATAGAGGTTCACTGAAAATAATGCAATAATGTGTTATTTTCCCAAAACCACATAAGTACATTTTTGCGGATGTTGCTGAAACATCCTGGTAAATGAAGGTGATGCTAAAAATCTGTAAGAAAGCAGGCTGACTAAAGGCAAATAAGAGGAGATAAGTATTAGGCAGAAACAGGGGGTGGGCTGGCCTTCTCATTAAAATCTTCTTAAGCTGCATGGAGAAAGACTGCCTGGTAGGCTTTGATCAGTAGTTTGGGCTTCGATGGAGGTGGACATATGCCATAGAACGTTAGGTGTGAATGAGGGCTTTATAATGCCTCCACAGAGAGATGAATGCTGTTTTAAAAGGTAATACGTTCTAATAAAGAAACAACACTAGAATGTACCTCACTGTGGATCTGTATGTGGAGAACACAAGCCAGACTCTCAAGATTTATGACCATTGGAGAAGTTTTATGACACTGCAGCTCGGAGGTGAAATCAATATATAGCAGTGTTCACCACTCCCAGTCCTGAAGGGATACAACATTGCATTGTTTACTGTTTCCCTGCCCCAACACTCCTCAGCCAACTCACATACACTCACTGGCCACTTTATTAGGTACACTTTATTAGGTACATTTGCTAATAAAAGGTTGGACCCCCTTTTACCTTCAGAACTGCCTTAATTCTTTGTGGCATACTTTCAACAAGGTGGTGGAAACATTCCTCAGAGATTTTGGTCCATATTGACATGATAGCACCATGCAGTTGCTATAGATTTGTCGGCTGCACATCTGTGATGTGCATCTCCCGTTCCACCACATCCCAAAGGTGCTCTATTGGATTGAGATCTGGTGAATGTAGGGGCCATTGGAGTACAGTGAACTCCTTGTCATGTTCAAGAAACCAAGTTGAGATGATATGAGCTTTGTAATATGGTGCATTATCCTGCTGGAAGTAGCCATCAGAAGATGGCTACACTGTGGTCATAAAGGGATGGACATGGTCAGCAACAACACTTAGGTGGGCTGCGGCATTTAAATAATGCTCAATTGGTACTACGGGGCCCAAAGTGTGCCAAGAAAATATCCCCCACACCATTACACCACCACCACCAGCCTGAACCATTGATACAACGCAGGATGGATCCATGCTTTCATGTTATTTACATCAAATTCTGACCCTACCATCTGAATGTCGCAGCTGAAATCGAGACTCATAGTCTCAGTTTCCTGTTCTTAGCTGACAGGAGTAGCCCCCGTTGTGGTCTTATGCTGCTGTAGCCCATCTTCTTCAAGGTTCAACATGTGTTGCGTTCAGAGATGGTATTCTGCATTCCTTGGTTGTAAGAAGTGGTTATTTGAGTTACTGTTGCCTTTCTAGCATCTCGAACCAGTCTGCCCATTGTCCTCTGACCTCTCACATCAACAAGGCATTTTCATCCACACAACTGCCACTCACTGGATATTTTCTCTTTTTCGGACCGTTCTCTGTAAACCCTAGAGACGGTTGTGCGTGAAAATCCCGGTAGATCAGCAGTTTCTGAAATACTCAGCCCAGCCCGTCTGGCACCAACAACCACACCACGTTCAAAGTCACTTAAATCACCTTTCTTCCCCCATTCTGATGCTCGGTTTGCACTTTAGCAAGTTGTCTTGACGGCCTCTACAGGCCTAAATGCATTGCGTTGCAGCCATGTGATTGGCTGATTAGCTATTTGTGTTAACAAGCAATTGAAAGTGGCCAGTGAGTGTAGATTCATAAGTAGCCGATATGTTCAATTAGTTAATGGAAAGCACAAGAGCACTGATTTCTCCTGAAAGAGACTGCTGATATAAACAGCTGGATCTTGGAAAGTGTTCAGCACTGTTATATTTCAATTATTATCCGGTCAGAGTTATAGTACAGTAGTAGACTGAGACTGGTAATCGTGATCTTGTAAAATGTTTAAGTTCTTTTGTGACTTTAAAGGTACCAATCTGTCTGTCTGTCTGTCTGTGTTTCTATCAATCCATCTCTGAAGATAAGCCACATGCAAAATTAGTGAAAAAAATGTAAAAAAAAATATTAAAAAGACCAAACTGGACTTCTAACAACAATACAAGACCCAGTAGACCACAACTAACCTGCCAAACAGTAGTTTTATCTTCCACATAATCCACAGGTGTTTCTGTCCATCCTTCCACTGTGGGAAGACACCTCACCACTATGAAAGGATGTGTAGCTATCAAGAAGCTGTTACTGAGAAAAAGACAGACAAAAAGAAGCTGCTGTAGTGAAAAGCAGAAAGAGCAACCAACCCCTCGGACTGAACTTTGGAGGTGTAAAAAAATTTGGAAAAAAAATGACCATTTTTTTTAAACTGAAAACAAGTATTCCGAAAAGAATTAAAGCTGTAATAAAAGCAAAATACTGACACACTAAATATTGAAAAACTACTGCTATTATTTCTTTAGTTTTTGAAGCATCTGTGTTACTTTCTGTTAAATACAAGTTTTCTGCTTTCTTGATAAAAATGTTTAACTTGTCTGCAGTACTGTATCTACCTATCTGTAAGTCAGAAGCTATAGGCTTACATATAGCTTTAAATTATACACACACTTGCACACTCCTGAAGGTTTAATCAACTAAATCAGGTGTGTTAAACTAGGTTTATTAAAGTTTTTAAATAAGCATATGTGACGTGGAGCGATGAGGCGGATGCATGCGCTGAGAAAAGAGTTTTATTTTGGGCAAAGTTGTTTTATTTAGGGCAAATCCAGGGTCATGGTCAAAATGGTCCAGGTTCAAATAGCCAACACAGACAGAATGCAGGTCAGACATGACAAAAGAACATAAGCAAAACAAACACCAAACACTTCAATCAGTACATGAAACATAAAACACAATCAGCACATACAGACAGCACATCAAACAAGCATACAAACATAACCAACACAAAGACCAATGAAAACAAGGGGCTTACACAGGGCTTAAATAGCACAAGGATGACGAGAGACAGGTGGAAAACATATGGAAACAATTAGGGGTGGAGTAACGAAACAAGGGGGCTGGACTGGGAAAATAAACACAACAAATGCATGTGGAAGATCAAAATATGAACACATGGACAGGAATGGGAGGGGCCAATCGTGAAATCAGGTGTGCTTTGGCTGGATGGGATAAGACTGGTGACCCTGAATTTGGAGTACGAGTATAAATATTTTTTCTATGAATAGGATAAAAAAAAGAAAAAAAATACTCAGATTATGTGAAAGATATGTCTTCAGTTCTCAAAAATACAGTTTACATAACCCGTTATATGACCATGGGCCCGCTAGGAGGCTCACACTAAATAAGCTTTTTGCTGCTGTCGGAAGAAAACTTTGCATTTCCATTGTTTTTTTTGTTTTTTTTTTCAGTTTTTGTCATAATTTGAAAATGCCTGTTGCCCTTTATATTGTGTGCAAAATTCATAAATGGAGAAAAAGAAACAGCACAACGTCTTGGAATAAAGTCTGGTTCTACTGACTTACATTAAAAATAATGTAGGTTTTTTCCTCTTCCTGTAAAGTTAACATTCTGGAGATAGGAGTTTTTTTCTGACAACAGCGATTTATTACACACTTCTAAAACCTAAAAATAGCCCAACCAGGTTGCTCTGAAGTCCATGAAGTTACTAAATAATAAGTCTTGGCATGTAATAAACCTGAGATTTTAAGAGGATACCATCTCTTATCTTAGTTATCAAGATAAATTATTCTTTGGGGTTTGTCAGAGTTTTCCTTCACTCTACAGAGGAAATAGTGGTGGTAGCTAAGCAGTGATGGGTTCAGAGCTTTGTCAGTCATTATTGTGAAAATTATAACAGTCAATTGCTAAATAAATGTGAAACTTGTATGTATGGCCTATAGGCTGTGTGTTGAACATTTATAGTAGGCTATAGGTTTCTCCAATCCTATAAACACAGGTGTATTGTGTCAGTGTTGTATCGGCAGAAGCAAAGACAGAGACTGAATGTAAGCAGATGCTTGTGCATTGTTTGGAGGCAAAATCAATAAAGGACAATAGGCTTAGCTGATGCTCCCACAGGTGAAATATCCTGAAGATGAATAGCAGGTCAAACTGTAGACAAAGGGCCCTTATCAGAGGCTGAGCAGGAGTAAAACTATAATGGTACAGACAATGTCACCTCAGCTATCAAAGCCATTTACACCATAAAATGGAAGTATTTCAGGTGAAGTGACTGATGACACTGCATTGTTACATATAGATATAGTGTGCATATGCATACAAATTGAAGAAAATCTACTGGAAAGTTTGCATACGAAAATGATCTAGGATGTTTTGTATCAGAAATAATGGCCTGTACTACTGAATTACAATGTTAATCTACCACATCTATTGCGACAGTTCTGATGTTTTATTGTATTTATAAAAGAACAGGAAACCCACAGACCTAAAGCACACAATACAAGTCATTGAATAGTTGCTGAATTCCTTCACGAAAAGTGTATCATTTTCCAACACATTAATACATTCAACAGGCAATTGTACATTAAGCTGTAATTCTGTATGATAAAAAAGTTGGGACTAGATTTTTAGAAGGAATAATTGTGGTGATTTACTAATGAAGTGGTATTATCTGAACTGAATACTTCGAAGTCATGCTTTGAAGAATGCTTTGAAGTAATGCCGTATTGTCCTGTATTTCAAACATTTATTAATTCAGCAACTGCCAAATGTCTTTTAATACAAGCGTGTTTTGTGTTGATAAGTTTTCAGTATTTTAGAAATTATTATTCCCTCATTGGGGAACCCTCAGGGCCTTTTAGGCCTTCAGAAAAGGCTTTATGATGTCTGGGAACTTTTTAGGTAATTTTAGTAATACTCTTCCATTGTTACATTTCAGGTGGAAACAGAAAGGTTTGTATGTGAAGGTAAAATGCAATACTGTCCAATCAGGATTTGTTTCCATGTGATATCTAGGTAGATGAGCTCTAGATTCTTCTCATTTTTTTTTGAGAAGAATTGTCTAGGCTTCTGAAAGATCTAGATCATTGACTATGAATATGAGCTATAGTCTAACCATGTTTCACACAGTTGTCTGAAAAGGAAAACAGTGACAGCTTCATGCTAGCACTCTGTATTGAGTCTCTGTAAATCTGTTACATACAAGGAAAAATATATCTTAATGTCCCTTAAAAGCTTTGAATAACCATGTCTGTTTAATTCAGAAATCCCATAGGAGCACTAGCTGAAATTATCATTATCTAGCAATCATTGCTCTTTATTGCATTCATGGGACAAAATGAAGGTGTAGCTCTATCAGTCCTGGTTAAACACTCTCTGACCTGATGCTAGATATTATTGTATTGAAATCATTGTAATCATTTGTATTACACTGAAATCAATGAAGGACAAAAAAAGCAAAGCAAGGTGATGGAGATCTTGTCATTAGGCAGAAGATCCCTGTTGGACCTGATCAAACATTCATACAAGCACTCTGTCCAATCAATAAACACACCTATCCCTTAGCCCTGTGTGTTAGCATTGACAGTGAAGGGTGAGAGAGAAAGGTCAACGTAAATGGATTATGGGCTTTACGTCTCCTCTTTCAAGAGAGTCTGGACAACACCAGAATCCAATAAACACCCCTAAGCCTCTCCTTGCCCTACGGTCCAGAGGGCAATGGACTAGTTTAGAGACACAAAAAACAGAAGAGTAGTAAAAGGTAACAATTAGAAAGTGAGACTCAGGGGGGTGAATGAGCAGCATTAAGTAAAGGCTAGTCAAGCTTGTTGAGTGCCAAGTTATGGCTACATACAGCTGGGTAGCCATTAAGCACATTCCTCAAAACATAGGCTTTCGACAGCAGATTACATTGCTGTTTCTTTATCATTACAATCACCGCTGACTACATATGCTCTAGTCTAGCTCAGAGAGGAGGAGAGAGGGAGAGGAAAGAGGGAGAGGGAGGGTGAGAGGAAGAGAAGGAGAGAGAGAGAGAGAGAGAGAGAGAGAGAGAGAGAGAGGTTTAGGGTGGAGGTCCACTTTCAGCCTCTCTGCTCCTAACTCTCCTGTTTTCATTTTCACATTTTCTCTGCTCCTTTTATAGAACGAAAATAGTTAAGGAATGCCTAACACCTGCTTTTCATTCTAAATCATACACTGTATTGCACGTGCACACACACTCACCTGCTCACTTTCTGTGTTGAGGATGGGCAATAATACTGATTTTCATTTCAATCCCATAGCAAGCAAGACCAAGGCACGGTGTCCCAATACCAGCCACAATGAATAAATCTGCTCAACTCTAACATCTGTACTGTTGAACATCAGTATGAATCTGTCAAGCTGTAATGTCTCTACTGTTGAATGCCAATATCTATCTACCAAGCTGTAATGTCTCTACTGTTGAACACCAGTATGAATCTGCCAAGCCATAATATCTGTACTGTTGAACACCAGTATGAATCTGCCAAGCTGTAATGTCTCTACTGTTGAACACTAGTATGAATCTGTCAAGCTGTAATGTCTCTACTGTTGAACACCAGTATGAATCTGCCATGCCATAATATCTGTACTGAACACCAGTATGAATCTGCCAAGCGGTAATGTCTGTACTGTTGGAAGCCATTAGGTATCTGCTCATCTTTAGTGTCTATACTGTTGAATGCCAATATGTATCTGCCAAGCTGAAATGTCTCTACTGTTGATCACCAGTATGAATCTGCCAAGCCATATCTGTACTGTCGAACACCAGTATGAATCTGCCCAACTCTAATATCTGTACTGTTGAACACCAGTATGAATCTGCCCAACTCTAATATCTGTACTGTTAAACGCCTGTATGAATCTGCCCATCTCCGTCTGTATTGTTGAACACATTTTAGGATACCTTCAATGTAGGAGCATGCAGCTTGTAGGAGCATGCAACCCAATCACTTGCTGCTCCCTACTTTGATATCATGACACCTGAAGTTACTGCACACTCACACCACAACTTTGTCAAAGTCAAACATCAGTGTGCCTGAAAAGCTGCTTATTTTGTGTAAAGCAGCCCATTCTCCTCTACACTGTAGGCCCCCCTCACTCTTCCTAATACAGACATCCTTTGACATGTTCATTTCAACACTTCAATGCCACCTCGCTCTGCCCTGGGGCAAACAGGACCAACACACACTACCAATTTAGAGCTAATTGGACTGGAGGAAATTGCACCTCGTTTTAATTTACAGCTTGACAGCAAAAGATATTTGACTCAACATGCCTTTGTGCAGAATCTGTCCAGGTGTTGGCCCACAGACAGAAAGATGGAGAGGGAGAGGGAAGGTGAGGAAGGAAGAAAGAACCGGAAAAGCTCTTAACTCCTCTTTGCTACCGTGTCTGGAAGTCCAGACACAAAAAAGCAGCTTCACCTTTTCTCAAACAGCTGCATGCAATTCATCTTTACAAGAAGATCTGCATACCTGCCTACATTCCTCACACTGCAAGCAAAATGAAAAAGGACATACTCAAAATAACCATAGCCAGCATCAGCTATATTTGGTACTGCGTTTTTGTGTTTAAGATGCTTCAATAAGGAAATTAGGCCTTAGAAGTCAGTTATCCACAGTAATAACAAAATCATGCAGCTATATATTCATTATTTCTCACTTCATTGAAACAAGCTAAGAAATTAGGCACAAGTGTAGATTTCAAATTTTCAGTCGATACCAATTAGAAAATTGTGCTCAGATCTACAGATAGGATTTGAAATGTTATTGAGGTGCATGCAGTCTTGTTTTGCAGAAAAAATATGTTTGACATGTTTTTGTTATTTGAACTTTGAAACAGAAATGTGTCAATCACTGTACTCAGTCAATTGTAGCAACTATGTAATTATGCAATTATGTAAATAGGTCAATGACAAAGAGGGTTTTCAAAAACCTTTGCTTTATATTTACAGGTTAAATATAATTAGTGTGATCAAAGCTTTTATCTGCCTATTTCAGTTATTAAAACTGTGCTGTTCTGGTTGTCCACTACTGGCTGTGCCACCTGACTTTTCAAACTAATGTCAGTTCTAACAGGCATCTACAGTCATAGAAACGTTTGTCCTTGAACTTGAGTCTATACTTACACAGTTTCAAATAAATACACATTATCATAATAATTACACATTTTGATTGTTTTCCTGAGGTCAGACCACCTGACATGGTGAACTGAAGTATTCTAACCAGGACTTTAAAATGATATTTTCCCCCCAAAATTTGTGAAAAGGCTACTGACTTTTGCCTTGCACCATTAAGGTCACCTGGGGTCTTTTCATGATGCAATATCCTGGCCACTCTTTCATAAAAGCATGTTAAAGTCCTTTGTTTTCGCACCACCTAACATTCTTAGATTTTGGAAGGCAAAAGGAAATTAATTTTATATGGATGCACTAAAAATTACTTCATATAAAAAATAATTACTGTTGAATAATTTGATATGCGTAATGTATTGATTAAATTAAATTTTGGAAAAATAATGTACTTGGACACAAAACTACATGCCATGTCAATGACTATAGTGACTGATTATATTTAAATAATTTACTGCACTGTACTAAGAAAATACTATAGAGTAATGTAAAGCAAAACAAACAAAAAAAAAGAGTTAAGTACCTTATCTTTTTAGTAAAATTCATAACTTAAAAGTTTGAGGGAATGTCATCCTGGAGATGACACCTAGCAGCCCACTTAACCTCAGTAAATTGAGAGCCATGATCCCACTTGCTCTGTATTATTCTACCTGGAAAACTTGCACCGTGTAACACCAACCAAATATTATGGAAGACTTACTGGCTACAGAGAAGTGTAAGCTCAGGAATTTGGCCTGAAAGAAAACAATAACATTTAGAGAATAGAAGAGAGATCACCATGTGACACGCATAACCATCCTGGCTTATGCCTGACTGCCAAAGACCCGCTTACCCTGAGAGGAGTGTAAAAACACACACACACACGTTTTTATACAATATCAGGTGTCATGTAGAATATGCATTATATATGTTTTTACATGCAACATACAGATAGGTATAGTATAGTATTTTGAAAAAGTTTTAGGCGCCTGAGAAAATTATATCTAACAGCTATTTAACTGGCTATTGGAGCAGTCGTGGGCTGGAGGTTAGGGAACCAGCCTCGTGACTGGAAGGTCACCGGTTCGATCCCCAGAGCCGACAGCACATGACTGAGGTGTCCTTGAGCAAGACACCTAACCCCCAACTGCTCAAGGCAAAAACTGGAATCAAACCTTTGCTCATCTAATTAGCTGATAAAATACCAATTTCCTTTAAAGTCAAGATGTTTTGGATGGACCATTTGTTTCTCCTGTTTTTCTCTGATTTTCCTACAAAATCAGCACATTTTGTCTTGAAATCATATGAAAACAAACACACACACACACACACACACACACACACACACACACACCTCTCTTTGATTACAGAGTTGATAAGCAGAAACACTTTCTCCACAGTAAAGGAGGCACATTGGAGGAATGCAGTGGGAATCTGTAGCAGTTTCCATTACTGTTTCTCTCGCTCATCAAGGCTGAGCTCATCCTGTTTCGCTTCACACACTGAGCTGCTATCCCTTTGATGGCCGACCAGAAACTCATGCCACATTACGTCGAGCGGAGCTTGTGCCGCCAGCTCTGTGCCCCTATGCCCCCCGTGCCAGTCTGAGAAAAGACTCATTCATGAGAGAGGAAACTTTCCCAACAGAAATGTCAATCCTCTCTGTCCACGGATTTGGTGTGGTGTTGCTGTGATTGTGTAGCATTGCTAAATTGATTTATCATTCTAAGGAGCTCTGTGGTACCCTAACCTGTTTCCCCTATTATAAACAATCCTCCACTCAACACTTTTCTCTGTGGAAAGTAGTTGTATATAGAAACGTGAGCACTCAAAGAATAATCTCGATACATAAATGGTTCTTTGCATGGTTAAATGTAATGAATGCAAATACAGGGTGCCTTGAAGAGTCTGGAACCCCCTAAACAACCCCTGATATAGATCTTCAAATACAAATTCATAGAACAGTCACTGTTCAGCTGCTTCACCTACAATTGGTGAGCTTCTGTCTTTGGTATTCTTAACTAACTAGAGGTGCCTTGGCATGATGCTGTAGCAAATTTGTACACCCAGTTGGTCCTTCATAGCCTAGCAACTGTAACTATGCCAGGGATACCTCTGGAAAACTTTACAGTATGCTGCAGTATATTTGTAAATCTGAAAAACTTGCTCAATTTCCCAAGAGTTTGGTGAAAAGTGTGAACTGCTACTCGGAAACAATAGAGGAGATGAGTTTAAGATCTAAATGAATTTAACTGTGGTTGTAATCTTAACCCAGGTATTATCTTCGGGGTCAATTTGACCCCAAACATTTCTGAATTAACTATTCACATTACAAACAAAGGACCTGACATTAACGTGGGTAAAAAAATGATAAAATTATTAGAATTAATAATGGATGTTTCAATTTATGGGTTTAAATTGACCCCAAGGATAAATATATTAATAAAATGTAAGATAACAGCAGTGTTAAACTTCACCCTAACACTACTCAGAATCAACTTTTGCCAATGATTGTTGATGTCGTATATTTAATTAATGTGAAAATGATGTGCACATATGAATCAAGTAAACTCAGTGCATCGCTCTCTTCACTGGAAAGCTTTTGGAACATCATCTGATTGCTGGCTTAGGGCTAACCGAATGTGAGTTTGTGTATGTGTGGAAGGATGGACTGAAGAAAGGCTCTGTGAGGCTCTATGAGTGAGGCTCTCTGGACTGGCCATGGGACAAAGCATCCTCAACACCCAAGAGTTCCAACCTTGCCCCCCAACCTCCCCCCAGTAAAGAGAGAGGGGCACACACTCGTGGGACAGATAGGGAACTGATTGTTTTCCACTCTGCTTGATGTGTTCAGTCACAACTGAAGAGGGTTTGCCCCCAAGATCTCCAAAGTGCCAGCGCAAAGAAAGCCGACTATATCTTCTCAGGCCAGATTTATTTGCATAATGTGAATAGGGCTATTCAGTGATCTTTATCATCATCTAACACAGTTTCTTCTGCTGTTTAACAATGTTTAGACTTCATCGTTAGCAAGTGTGCATGACAACTGAAGTGTTTTTGATTAGTTCAAGGCCAGCAGGCCTCAGTCCCTGATTACTAACAGCATGATATACTGTGCTGTTGCATAATGCATTGGCGAGATTGTGTTGCTGTTGTCCTGCTGCCTGTGTGTGGTGTGTTAGTGCTCTTGTTTGCTCCAGTCTAATGAACTTCGCTGAGACCAGCGTATCTTTGCCTGGAGAGAAATGGGTCATGGAGCTTGGTCTATTGTCTTGAGGTCTCTGGCTGGAGAAAGCACAAACATGAACGATGGCGGGAACTTCACTCACGCAATGGGACCTTCTGTGAGATGCAGAAGGAGGAGTACACCTCAAATGATTGGTAGTCATAAGCAAACAACCTGTCATGCCTTTTAAATGGAAAAATTATGTGTTTTTGGTTAATGATTTTTCATGGGAATTATTATTTTAGAGGTATTGGGTAAACATTTGTTAACAATAATATATTGTTGTGACATCTTGGATATCTCATAACTTTAATGTGCAACAATGCAGAAATGTTTTCATCCACTTCTATAGGATCATTCATCATTAAATGTTCATTCAAGGTAAAGGGCTGCTAACATTTTGGGAATCAGGGGTTCCCAACCTTTTGCAACTCAAGGGCCACAAAAAATTATCACAAAAGCTTCCAAACTCACAAAAAGCTTATTCAACCTGTTCATATTTTCTGAGTCACTCAGTGACATCACTAAGTCGGAAGTTTGGCTGCTACTATCTGCTTGATGTCAAGCTAAAGAGAGGGCAGTTGCAAACAGATGTCTGGACCAGTTCCTTAGGTTTTGATGCCCACTTACTAAAATTAGTGTATACAAAAACATGAAACTACCACAAAATTACAAAAATGCCTGTAACCACAAAAGTGTAGCCAAGCAAATATAGTTTCAAACCATATTCCAATTCACTGTTTAAATGTTTTTATCAGCAGGAATAAAATACTGTTTGAACCTGGGTGTTTTAATTCTGCACTGCAACATTTTACCTATATATATATATATATATATATATATATATATATATATATATATATATAGAATTTCTGATTTAAAGTATAGGTCAAATGTTTGATAGTACATTGGAGCTTGTTTAAAGGCAGATCAGTATAAAGCTTAGTAAGTGGAAGCTGCTCATTTCCTATAGTCTTACTTGCTGTCTTGATAAATATTTGGCGTCTGTTTCGGTCTTGGACACACATGTCCCCTCTGGAGTACAGATTTATTGAAAACTGCAAAAAAACACAGCAGTTGATTGTATGGAATTCATCTATTGTGGATAAATGGTTAGAAATGAAGTATTTTCTGAGACTAAGAAAACAGGGCCAAAAAGCATAAAATGAAAAGAAGAAAGTGAGTACCTAGCACAGTACTATCTCTCTGTGTTGTAAGCTAAGAGCTCTTGTCAAAGGAAGGTTTGAAGCTAAACAAGTTACATTGTCACTTGGAGACTACTTTTATTTAGTGTACATATACACTTATGTTATTTATTGTAGTTATATTTTTCTAGTATTGTTGTGTTAAAGTCTTTATGTATCGTTCTTTGCCTGGTGAAGTGGTTCTTCAGACTGATGAAGAATGTGTTGTATATGGATCTATACAGAGCTTTTTTATAAAGGATTCTATACAGCTCCAAAAAGGGCTCTTCTATCATTAAAGGCTCAACACCATAACAGTAGAAGAACCCTTCTTAACGCTTTATAGAACCATATACAACACATTCTCCACCTATCTGAAGAACCATTTTACCATGCAAAGAACAATGCAAATAGTCCATTGAGCGTCCGTTTCTACACAGAACCATTCTTTACTAAAGAACCCTTGAAGAATCTATTATATGCACAAACAAATTACAACACTACTACACTACTGGTTCTCCTACTGCACTTACATTCTTAAGAAGATGATTGAACATTTTTCTAGACAAACATGTCCACTTCACTTTAATTGCTCTCACTGGGAACACAAAATTACACATGTGCTTCATACAAATAAAGGTACTTGGTCAAATGATTGTTTTATCCTTGTACATTATGGACCATTCATTTCAAACAAAAAAAATAATAGCAAAGTATAATTGTTTGTATCAAAGAGAATAAGATAAATGGTGTTCCTGCTGCTCAGGTTTCAGTCTGCAGAGGGTCTAAATAAGACAGAAGGAAGGCTGGCAGAATTGTTCTAGATGAACAATACCCTCTAACGAGGGTATTTGACAAGTGGATAGCTCTTATCTAAATTAAACCTTACATTCATTACTGTTATCTTAATTAGGCTTTCCAACATTCAGCACATTTAAGCAATGAAGTGTTCTTAATGAACTCTGAGTTTGCCTAATTAAGACATCCTTCCTTTGTTTCAAAAACTGGCAGCACAGTTTTAGAGCTGTACATATTTTCAGGCCATTATACAGGCTGTCAGAACACGAGCTGTCCTTGGTAGCCTCACAAATTAATAGCAAGCTTAAATTAAATTATTTTGCTTAGATTCATGATTTTGAGGCTGATTATATCATTGCACAGGAAGAGTTTAGATAAAACTCTGCTGAAATGCTTTTTACATGATAAATCTGCGTTTGTTAGTAATGAAGGGCTCTTTCAAGGCCCTGACTGAGTCAGCCCAACATTTCCCAGACATCCAGTTCCTGTAAGAAGAGTAGTGTTTCTTAAAAACATAAAACCTTTAAATTAGATTTCTTAGTTTGGGCAAGATAATAAGTACTGACACTAATATGTGACATTATTATATCGCTGCTGACATATTTTTTCAGATGATTGTGGACTGTTTTTGTCGGTCCATTCATTATTCAATTTTTGAACTATATAAAGGGTAGCTGGGAATTTCAAATTATGCAAAAAAAAGTAAAACAGTTACAAAAACTGAGATTCTGACAGAGACCATATACTGCATAGCATATACACTGTTTTCTTCTGCCAAAGGCAATTTCCAAATAAAGAAGTTACTCTAAGCAGTGGCTCAGAGTGACAAATTACCCCCTTAAATCCAGATCCATATCATGGACAACCAAATTTTCCTATTAAGTAAAAGAGTTTGAAGCAGTGTGTAAAGCGATGCTTTACACTGTAAGAACATTTCAGGAATGGAAAATTATTGTTTGGCTTATTACACTTTTTCCGCCTACAGCAGTTTAGTTTCAAAGTGTATCATTCACTTTCGCATCCATATAGTTTATATATGTAAACTAGCTGTGATTATTACCAATATGTACTATATTCGAGTGAGGGAATAGCCACATGTGGGCCATTAGCAGTTAGCTAAAGGCCACTTCAAGATGGATAATCCAGGCTAGCAGTGAATCAGTAGCTCCAATAGGATCTCTAGATGAGATGGACAGTTGGGGCAGTAAGGTCATTCAGGGTGAGAGCAGGCACAAACCCCCAGGCCTAAGCCCATGACCCAGGCTTTAGGATTCACTCAACCCAGAATGACCCTGTCTAGCTCAGACACAAGAGACACGGAGGTGGGCTCCTGAGCCCCGGAACTAGCAGCCTCTCCACACTGACTGCACCCAGTCAAAAGGCAATCTGATACTCTGACACAGTTTGCAAACAGAGCAGCTATATCACCCATAGAGTAGACAGACATGTGCTAGAACATTCAGCCATGCAAAAGTAGTATGGAACACAGAAAAAGACAAGAATTAGGCAGCAGTAACAACTAAATAATATCTCAACAAATGTGAATCAGACTGTATAAGATGCTGTACATACATATATGTGGTCAGATGAGCAAACAAAATTCTGAAATATTTTACACATATTAACTCAGATGGTGAGAGACTGTATATGACTGTTTGACTGTTTATGTATACTATGTAAATATAATTTGACAGTTAAATATTCAATTACATAATAAGTTGCACAATCAATTACAGTTACATTCAATTATAAAGGAGATGTAAAGGACAATTGGTTGTTAACACAAATAGCTAATCAGCCAATCACATGGCTGCAACGCAATGCATTTAGGCATGTAGAGGTGGTCAAGACAATTTGCTGAAGTGCAAACCGAGCATCAGAATGGGGAAGAAAGGTGATTTAAATGACTTTGAACGTGGCGTGGTTGTTGGTACCAGACGGGCTGGTCTGAGTATTTCAGAAACTGCTGATCTACTGGGATTTTCATGCACAACCATCTCTAGGGTTTACAGAGAACGGTCCGAAAAAGAGAGAATATCCAGTGAGTGGCAGTTGTGTGGATGAAAATGCCTTGTTGATGTGAGAGGTCAGAGGAGAATGGGCAGACTGGTTCAAGATGATAGAAAGGCAACAGTAACTCAAATAACCACTTGTTACAACCAAGGAATGCAGAATACCATCTCTGAATGCACAACATGTTGAACCTTGAAGAAGATGGGCTACAGCAGCAGAAGACCACACTGGGTGCCACTCCTGTCAGCTAAGAACAGGACACTGAAACTACAATTTGCACGGGCTCACCGAATTTGGGCAATAGAAGATTGGAAAAATGCTGTCTGGTCTGAAGAGTCTTGCTTTAAGCTGCGACATTCAGATGGTAGGGTCAGAATTTGGCGTAAACAACATGAAAACATGGATCCACCCTGCGTTGTATCAACGGTTCAGGCTGGTGGTGGTGGTGTAATGGTGTGGGGGATATTTTCTTGGCACACGTTGGGCCCCTTAGTACCAATTGAGCATAGTTTAAATGCCACAGCCCACCTAAGTATTGTTGCTGACCATGTCCATCCCTTTATGACCACAGTGTAGCCATCTTCTGATGGCTACTTCCAGCAGGATAATGCAACATGTCACAAAACTCATATCATCTCTAATTGGTTTCTTGAACATGACAATGAGTTCACTGTACTCCAATGGCCTCCAGTCACCAGATCTCAATCCAATAGAGCACCTTTGGGATGTGTTGGAACGGGAGATTCGCATCATAGATGTGCAGCCGACAAATCTGCAGCAACTGTGTGATGCTATCATGTCAATACGGACCAAAATCTCTGAGGAATGTTTTCAACACCTTGTTGAAAGTATGCCATGAAGAATTAAAGCAGCTCTGAAGGCAAAAAGGAGTCCAACCTTTTACTAGCAAGGTGTACCTGTGTACCTAATATATATATATATATATATATATATATATATATATATATATATATATATATATATATATATACACTTTTAAATCTGTCAAGCCCTTAAAGATCTGTGATGTTTCACGCATCCTATGCTAGACATACAACTTCATGCGAGTTCATTGGAGAGTCCATCAAACAGATCCTGAAGGAATCTGAGCTCCATGTAAAAACTGTGGGTGTTAAGAGTAATAATCTATGAATAATATAACTGTATAAATGAATAATTTAACTTCTTAGATCACAGCAATTTAACTATATAGAACACACAGCAGGCTAAGGAAAAATAAATACTGGCACAGGCAGGCATTTAAACAGCTGTTAATGCCAGCCGGCTAGTTAGGCCAGTTGGTCACTTTGAGAAATCATTTCTAGTTTGTTGTCATGACTCAGGTCAAAACAAAAAAAAATAAAATACAAACCTTGCATAAATTTGATCAGGATGTCATTTTCAACCTCCCAGTAAACCATGTTCTATTTTCTAGTCCACTGACCTGCTAATATCTAATATTTGAAATGATGTGTTATTGGCCTTTTGACTGGTTGTTCCATTAACTTTTTCTGCAAAGTCTAGACACTTGCAACTATTGCAGATGAGTTTCAAATGAGTTTCAAGACACCTTACATTATGCAACTGTCCAATTTAGTAGCAAAAATCCAATTTAGTTACATGTTGGTTTCAAGCATCTAAAGTTGCATGGAAGTTTCATGTATAAAGCCAGCTTAAAATTACATTGTTTCAATGAGCTAAAAATGAAAAATTAATAATACTATATCACACCACACTTTTTTCATCATGGCTAATAACTGTAAATTTTAAGGATTAAGTTGAATGTTACAGAAATCTGCACAAAATCTGAGGTAAATATCTTCAAATCAAGAGGTGTAACATGTAGTATGCTCAGTTATTTTAATACTGAGCATGCAGAAATGAAATTGGGGGACTGCTATATAATTGCAACACTATTCTATGGCACCTTTCCTGCTGCTACAATCTTTCTAGGTCATCTCAGTGATTTAGAAACCTTTTCAGACCAGCAATTTTAAGAAGCAGGGCCATTTGCATGTTAAAACATCCAATCTCACTGCCCTGAGAGATTCTAAAGCCATTGAATCAGTTACACCTCTTTGTTCTAATAGGGAGGATTACATGCAGAGGGGATCTCTGCCTATCAGGTTCCTGAGCATTCCAGTGGTAAAAACGGTGGGGTGATTAGGAGCAGTAGGCTGAAGCCGCAGGAAGGTTTTGCAGCGTTTTAAACGGAAGTCATTTGTTCGGGCAGATTGGCAAGGAGGGAAAGTGGAAACCCAAGACAGGGCTCTCTCAAGATGACCTTGCAGATAAAATTAGACGTAAGGGCTCCTTCATAGAAACAATGTGCTTAAAATTCCATATATCACAGCAAACGAGGAAAGGAAGTATCTGACATAGGATGACCGGTTACAGAAACAGGTTTTGAGAGATCAAATTACAGCATACAAAAAGAAGAGTGTTACAGAGCGGTATTGATCTAGAAAGTGAATTCAGTGAATCTTTCAGTCACAGGAAATTAAAACCACACTGTGGTTTTTAGTAATTTTGTCCACGTCAACTTTATTATACTGTGGGCTGCATTCATTGCTGTAGACGGTTCAGTGGAGATGTATCAAGAGCCCTGGACAACTTTTTTACACCTTCAAGAGGAAATATGTGATGGTTTTAAAGGAATTGCAATGTGAACAATTTGAGCTTAAAACTTTTTTCCACTGCATCTAAAAACTAAATGAACTGAACTTGAGTGGGACCACACACTTCTCACTGTCTTTCTCTCAGGTTTACAACAAATCTTAAGATTTATTAAAGATTGTGGCTGAGGAACCAATCTTCAACCTTATTTTAAGGGTATAAAATGCTGGGGTGTTAAATACAATGCCTCTCAATCTACTGGATGAAAGTTTGGGGGCATTAGCTGCACTGGATCCACTTTTGTGATTATAAATAAGGCATGACGGCATGGCAAAGATCACTTAAGCTGCCTTGGTCTGACCATTAACAAAAACAAATAAGTGAAATATCTGGCTGTCAGCAAACATTTCAAAGCAATTTGCCTTCCTGACAGAACCCACTGCAGTCATTAGCTCCTTGTTCAGGCTCAGAAAACAGAGGCTGCTAGGAGGGGAAACTGGTAGCACATTTTCGACTACAATCCACAGTGCTTTTCCTGTCAAGATTCAATTACCCATGTGCACAACTACCATGTGCCATTTAGGAAAAGTGGAAACAATTACCTGAAATAGTTTAAGTGACTCCATGCGTACAACACCCATAAATAATATTAATAAACCAGCAGGACATGTGATTATGGTTTAAATCGCTCCCTGATTTGTTTAGTCATCCTCGGCTATGAAAATTGCTGGTTCATGTGGAATTTTACCAAACATTACACAGTTATTTTCATGTAAAAATTGTAACGAATTTTTCATTAGAGATTAACTAACATTACATTTCTAGAGGTTTTAGACCAAATCTCACACCAAAAGCTTTGGTATGCCATAAACGCTACATAATGCTGGAGTTAACCTTATCAGTCCTTATGTCTTATCAGCGTTACATTCAATGACTTTTGCTTTGTCCCATTTAAATGAATAAAATCTACCTACAGAGTAGCTGCATGTCCACGTTGAGGGCAGCAAAATGGATCAAACATGTGGAGAATGAGATTTCTATGAAGTACTGCAATTTTAGCATCATACAAAAGAAGCATGTCGCTGCCTCTGTTGTTTGATGCACTATGATAGTTTCAGAGCAAGCATGTGCACACATTCAGAACATGACTGACAGTTTACAAACTGTCCTGCCTCTCTTGGTTACTGTTGCTATGCTTGTCAAATGTTCAGCTCAGGCGATCTGGTAGCATACTTGTGCTAAATTTTAGTAGCACAAAGAATAGACGGACACAAAGAGCACAAATCAAAACACTTTATCATTAAAATTTATTAAACAATAAACTGGCCCTATAAGATGTTCAGTGCCGGCACATATGTTCAAGAATAGGCCAAATACAAATATAGCCTAATTTAAAGTAAAAAAAAAAAGGTTACATTAATCAAACCAGGGAAATCTTTTAGCAACTGGACACTAAAGTGGCAGGCTTTCAAACAACAAAGAATATGTTTGGGCAGCTACCCCCTTCACAGGAGTTAACATTAAAGCTAAAATGGAGCTAGTCAGTGCTGCATTATATGTTGGGTCTTGTACACAAGGTCTTTTAGCAAACTGTAATGAAAAACAATGATTGCACAAATACACACATATATATATATGTGTGTGTGTGTGTGTATGTGTGTGTATTTGTACCTGTGCAATCATTGTTTTTCATTAAAGCTTTTTTTTTTTTTACAAAGAATAGTTTCATCTTAAACGTAAATACTACAATTTGTAGAAAATGTCAGGCAACTGTCATTAGCAGAGTTAAAAAAAACTTAGCTAGCTGATCTTAACATTGTTGTTTAATGTCACTCATAATTAGATATCATTAAAATATGTATTAGCAAATACAGTAACCTAGATTAATAAAAGCTCACCTTACAGCAAACAACGATGCCTATTAATAGTTTTGACATAGCACTGTGAATTTAGTCTTCTCAGAATTTAATCTAAAATCTTTTCAGCTTCAGAAACACAATAAAAACAGCTCCATCCTCCATTCTGAAGCGTGCACACCCTGATCTTCCATTCCTTACTCCTGTAACTTAAGAACTTCATGTAATTTGCAACATGTTTTACATGCAATTGCTGAATAATAAGACTGGATGAAATAAATCTTTATTTAAGTGGTTAAAGGAAAAAAATTGATCTAAAGAAGCAAAATAACTTGCTTATGTATTAAAGGATTATAACAGGGGTTTTTATCTGGTGTTCTCGCTCATTTAAGGCCGCAGCAAGCTACTCTCTCTCACTTTACAGCAGGAGGGAAAGCTTGTTCCTGCTTAGGCAGTTGTATATCAGCTCCCTTCAGCCCACTGTTTGGATTAAGACAGAAAGACTGAGGTCGGAGGGACACCTAGAGAGACATTAACGGAGCTGGAGAGAGAGAGTGTTGATAGGGACCTGTCAGTCACACTGAGTGATGACTGTGACTCCGGCAGACTGATGGCTAGTTAAGGGATCTGTCACCACCTATGCAAAAGCATATGCCATCTACCTGTTTACACATGTCACTAACAAACCCACCAGTTCTGTTTTTCCACAGTAATTGCCTGCCAATTATTTAGATAACTGATATATTACATGAGGTAAAGCACATAATGCAATTTAAAGCAATTGTACTTATGAATAGCAAAATATTACTGAAAATTAGATACATTACATTAGATTAGATTTACTCACGTGATTCCTCAAACCAGATGACAACTGAGTATGTGGCTTTCGTGAGTAAAATGTTCTTCCTGCTCTGATATGAACTGCTGGGCCTCCGTCACTAAAACTGATCAAATTTTACAAGCAGCTGAAGGAGCTCTCACCACCACAAACCAACCGCTGGCTTCAGTGGCATATGTTAGCACTCCAGCCAATGAATGGTGTAGCATTGCATTATAAAGCAACATGCTGAAAACACAAGCAGCAACGTGAAATTCTGTGGTCAGTAGATGTGGTCACTCTTTGATCTTTATTGGAAATCTGCTAATGTTTTTTCCTCTGAGGCAACAGATAAGACACAATGAAGGCACTGAATGCCATTCAGTACAACTTCACTTATCACTTAACAGCTTAAAGACCCCTAAAACTACTATCTGTGCTTGTGAAGTCCAGTGCTTGAATGTAGACCAATGTAAGCCTAGTCAACTACAATAGAACAGACAGTGGGAGAAAACAGAAAGTTATCAGTATGCTTTGAGAACTTTGCTATCGGAAAGTAGATCACATCATTTCAGAGTTTTAAAGGGCTTTTATGTATCTTTGTTTGAAAATAGGTTGCCTCCATTCATCTGAAGTTTTGAAGGCACACAAAACACCAAACTGGCACAGTGCTATGTGCGTCATAGTATTCCACTCACACATAAATGAAAATATATGCAAAGCATCATACAGTAACTACAGACAACAGAGACTGAGAAAAAGACCAGAGCATTAAGGGCTACCAATAACTGGTAGCTGTCAGTGAAGTAGCCTGGTTACTTTAGTTGTCTCACAGAATGACAGAGTGCTGTTGGCCAGGAACAGGTCTGCTATGGGCTCATGCCAGTCTCTGGAGAGGAGCTCAGATACACTTCCCTGACAAATGCCTGCATAAATGATGGAATCCTTTTCAGCCTCAAGAGGAAGCTGGAGTTGGCATGAGAGACGATCTGAGCTCATTGCAGACACAAAAGTGAACTATTCATGAGCTCATGCTCTGAAACAGTACCTACAAAAGAGCATAAAAAGTAAAATGTACACGCTCCAGACAATTTTATCAAACTTTCATTTGCATACTAGTTGGTTTTAGACAGTGTAGACTTGTTATTACAAAATTTATCAAGCCCTTAACTTCTGAGACAAAAAAAACAGGCCACAGAGTAGATTTCCATGTATTACATGATCTTATACTTTAAGATCGGCTGGCTATGTCTTGACATTACAATCACATTTTTTCTATTAATTCCACAAATGGTATATTTCTATTTAAAAAGGATAAAAAGTCAGCTTGTTTCATATAATACCAAACATTGCCTGCTGCTCTAATGCATTTCTGTAAAACAGTTCCTAGTTTTCTCTTGGTCGAAATCACTGTAATACATGGCCTCATTTGGCTTACTACTTTTTAAAATAGCAGCACAAAATACAATATGCTAAAATACACCAATGTTAAATCAATAATTTATTATTCTTCCAAAAGTTCTAATGGCACAACCACAAAGATTGTTTGAAAGTGTTGTACCCATGCTAATGCAGCACATTTTTACAATTCAGCATTTATATAATTCAACAAACAAGATGGGCCATATAATTCTTTACAGACTGTCTGAAATAAAACAACATTCAGGTTAATCTGACAAATGCTGAAAAAGCTGAGCTGAACTTTATACTGAAACAGTTTTATGGCTATGCCTGCACAGAAAAATGATACTACTGTTTGTTTTTTTTTTGTGGGAAAAAATTGTATATATCAAAACACATTTGACACAATGTTCAGTGCTTTTTTGTTTAACTCTCCTTTATTGTGCAGAGCTGTTGTGTAAAAGTAAAATGTTCAGGCTTGTGTGATCTACGGTATTTGCCTTTGGCTTGTTTCAGCAACAAAATTACAGGGAGCTGATGTTATTTGCAATAAGACACTGCCGCTAAAGCTCTACTGTTTAGTTAAAAATAATCAAAATAAACAATTTTGTGGACGGTAGGCTATGGTTGTAAGTTGCACAATGGTCAGAGATTGGTCAGATTGGTTATAGCATTTTACAGCACAACTGGTAATTTGCATGGAGTTGTCTCTACACATCTCTGGTTTTCATTGCCATTTAAAATATGTTACAGTGAGGAAATGTGTTACAGTGATTTCACAATGGATAAGGGGGTTTTAGGCTCTCCACTTTGCGGCATGCACACTTGTATTACCAAAATGTAGTAAAATCAATATACGCACAACTTTGAGCAGCTTATTACTTTAGTTTACTGCTACTGGAAATGTATATCAAAAGGTTGTTATGAATCAATGGAGAATGAAAATGAAAACAGAAGAAAAACTACATGAATACAGATGAAAATATGTTGTAAATGATGCCTGTTAAAGTTGCACTTTGCATAATGACTGTTAATGCCTGTTTTTGTGTCACAAATCAGTCTGTAAAACATTTCATGGCCCATGTTGTTTGCTGAACCGTTTTCTGTTAGTTCCTGGCTAATTTCAGTTGATTCGGTTGTTCTGCCATCACAGCTGCTGTCTGAAAAGCTCGCTTAGGGTCAATGAACAGTTCATAATTTAATGAAAAGCAGTAAAATATTTCACAGCAAAATTTCTTAATTTGTTGGAATAGTCCTCAATAGTCCTCCATTCAGAGAAGGAAGGCCTGGCATTACTTCTATTCTACTTATCAACAATTTATAAATTTTTCTGATAGATTGAGTACTTTCTGGTAAGACTATGTATAAAACAGTCAGCTCATAAAGTCTTTGTGAAGTCTTTGAAGCCAGGCACAGCGGAATCCCCTGACAGCAGTCAGACAGGACGGCAGTTCGGAGACTGTGAGAGAGTGGAGAGCTGTGGAAGGGACATTTGTCAACATTAAGTCCTCAGAGAGCAAGGTCAGCTCTGTTTCCACCAGCCTGTCATTCGTTCTTAATCAGGCAGAAATACACAGAGGGAATGGTGGAGGAGATTGAAACCATACTGTATCTCTCTCACACACACACACACACACACACACACACACACACACACACACACACACACACACACACACATTAACATCCGAACAGCTGGGAGATATCAATTTCTGCCTAATGGGCCAGACTTTACCAAGCATCACACCAACAGACACATGCAGCCATGAGTGAGTGTGTTCACTCTTAAATAGTCCCCCCGGAATAACACGATCAGATAGAACAGTCCTAGTGCCTGTCAGCAGAGACACCGCTCATTCAGATAATTACTTCTGCATTTACATCACTAATTAAAAATGCATGATGCATACACAGTGTGGGACTGCATCTGGTGCAATATGAAAAGGACAATTTTTCAAAGAATTTCAGTCAACAACTGAGATATCATTGACTGTAATTTTGCTTGTGAATATGCATGAGATGGTAACTTCTCATAAACATTTTATACAACTTTAAAGTACTTCATCAGTAATGAAGCTCCAAATATCATTCTACTCTACGATCTAAACACAACTTCCATGATGAATGAAAGCAAGTTTAGCTCATCACCATAAGTGGCATGTGACACTCTATTTTAGATGCAGCAGTTGACGTTTCCATGCTCCACCCACAAATAAGTTCCTTCACAGCTGCTACTGCATAGCATGATAAGCTTCGATGACACTGGCAAAAAACACATTCAACTTAATGAATTTAAGTTACGTTTAGATTTGCTACATAATGTTGACTTTTCAGTTTAAAATGCTCTGCTACTGAGCTGGGCAGAAAACCTGGCAGAATCTGATAAAGTAAAGACTCAGTTCAAACAGCAGCTAGTCCTTACTAATCTTCTTTTTAGCACATACAAAAACAGAAAATACTTACATTACATAACTTTTACACAACAATATCTGACCTGCAGCACATTTGGTCAGATTCTAAAGAAAAGTGACCCATATCAAATTCTGAACCTGGAGTTCAAAGCAAGCTTCTCAGTTTGGCAGCTACGACAGCAGGACAACTTAACAAACTGAAGTTGGCCAGAAATAGAATACAATGTGGCAAACAAGAGGAGCTGTGAAATGCTTTAAAGACCGGCTGGAACAAACTTACATTCAGGTTGATCTGTAAAGCACTGAAAAACATGTGCTGAACCTGATATTGTGGCAGTTTTATGGATATTTCCGTAACGCTTAGCGAAAGGTTATGTTTTCAGAGATTCTTTGCTTTATTTTTTTCTGTTGTATGAAAGCAATAGAACACTTGAGGTCATGTTTTCGAAAATAACATTAAGGCTATTATGATCCCCACACACGCTGAAGGCAACAAATATTTTGGGATCATGCTAATGTTAGCTTGATTACACGACAAAACATTAGATCTATCTTAAGTGTCATAACAGTGATATTTCACATGAACATAAAATTCATATCATTAATTAATAATTAAATGAAATAAAGGAATTAATAATGTGCTATTAACACCCATATTTGACAAAAATGGTTACAATAGTGTGCTACAATTTCTCTTTATGTTGAATATGATTTCTGCCAACGTTCTGTAAAGCTTCTTCAACCTTGTAAGAGTAGCAATGTAAGAATGCAGTTGTGGGTGGGACATGAATAAAGCTTATATTGATAGAAATTTCCTTGTAAATTATAAGTATGAACATATGCACACTCAGCGATTTCAGGATGGTTATGAATGTGCTTAATTAGCAGCATGATTTTTTATAACTCTCAGTCATTTGGCATGAGCTCAAAAAATACAGTAACACAGTGTTAACGGAAAACAACTTAAGAATCCAGCTCTAATACCACACAGGGGGAAACCCACACGAAAACATAACACCACAATGGAGAAACCACAGATATTAAACAGCACTCACTCACAGCTGGCGTTCGCACATGGACAGAAGATGCAGCGGTCCTAATCCTAACCAAGAAAAATGACAATGATACCAAAAAGCTGCTTTACATCCCAGTCAAACTAATTACTAGGTGTAAGAAGTCGTCTTCATTATTCCTTGGCTCTGAGACAAAGCCAGCCAGACACACATACAGACACACAGACATACATACATATACATGAAGGGACCCTCCTGGTAACGGCTCTAATTTGGGCACACACTGCAGGTCTCAGGGGCTGATGGTGCTCCTGCTTCACCTGAGTACAGAATGACGTCACTCACACCCCTCCATCTGGGATTAATACTGCACCCTGTGAATAATGCCTGCGTATGTGTTTATGTGTGCATGTATGGGAGAGAACACAGTGTGAAGTGGTACTGAGCCGTGCACAGATGTGTGAATATGTCCCGATAGGATATTGTGGATGAGCCAGAACACACACACTCATGCAGACACACATTGTGTGTGGACCACACATGTTTCTTGTCCATTTCTTCACATCCAGCAAGAGAACAAGCCAGCGTGTGATATTAGCCAGACTCTGTCGCAGGTGAGTATTTGTATAGTTCCTGAATGCCGAGAAACCTTCTGCAATTTGCATGGAAGTCAGACATAAACAGCCTCCATTCAAAAGAGAACAAGCAGAGGAGTTTTGTATTTTAAAACTGCTTTTAATGTAAAAGAAATATGTGGAACTGTTAGGAAACTAGTTAGGTAAACTAATAAATAAACTGTCAACACAATGCAAGAAAGAAATGATGGTAATAACAATGTGTAATATAACCTCTATTCTTGTCCTGGTGCAAGACAGGCCAATCATATAGGAGGTCCTCACAGTAAGGCAGTTTAGTTGAACGGAATACAAGTGTGTTATATATATATATATATTGTTGTATATATATAGCACCATAGCATAAATACTACAAAAAATGTAGCCTTTTGCAAAAGAGAAAAATCAAGAAATACATTAATAACTAATAAAGACAGAGTAATCAGTAATTAGTCAACTGTTAAAGGTGCCAGATTTTTTTAAAAGCTATTGCCATTTTTCTGTTTTGACCAAATACTAACAAGCAACTCACATGATAAAAATAAAGTTGCTCTTGCTGAAAGTAATAAATACACAGCTATAGGATTCACATAGCAAAATACACTGAAAAGAAATGGTGAGAAATCTTTTGAGACAGATTTGAACAAATGTGTTTAACCACAATTAACCACACAAAAAACAATGTGAATAATCATGGCTATTTATTCTAATCATATTATCCTATTAATGACATATACAGGCAAACAATTCTGTGAAATGTATATTTTTAACAGAACTGTAAAACTGTCACGTGCTTACTGGTATTTGTGATTAAGTATGCATATGATGTCACACTCTGCTCTCTGTAACACGAATACCTTAATGTATGTTGCCAAGGACACACTGTTATTACAGAAGCACAGACAGACCAGCTTTATCATTACCATCTAACTACTCTAATACTGATGTTAGCTCGGTCTCAGAACATGTCGGCACACTGAGCACTGAGGACAAAAGACCACCTGCAGAAGACGACGAGTCCTTATCAGCAACTTGGTAGTGGCTAACGCTAGCTCTGTTAGCTCATTAACTCATCTGAAGAGGCAGCCTCCAGCACTCATTCAACACGCAAACCTATTGATTTCTTACAACTGCTTTTAAATAATAAAACATGTTTTCAAATGTATTCCTCTAACACCAGTGCTGTCACTTAGTGTGTTTGTCTTTACCTCCCTCATTGTCAAGCAATTAACCCTTCATTAACCTTTTTGGTTACTTGAACGTCAAAATTAGTTGGAAATCACTTTCCTTTAAAAAAAATTACACTTTTTTTTCTTTACACTAAAACTTTTTTCTTTATCTACAAAATACACAAATCATAGATCAAATGAGATTTTGAACATTTCTGTTAAAACTATATATAGAATACAGTATCTAACGTTTGTGTCAGCCTATCAAATACATGAATGGCTATATTAATTTAACATGCGAAATTAATGTTAAAATACAATCTCGTTTGTATTTTCAAAAGTGTTTGCACAGGTAGGCAAACATTATAATTTAACTACTTGAAAGAGCACAGACTCACATACACTACCATGGAGGTTATTGCAGCACTGAGCAGAGGTGTGTGGGAGCAAAAGCTCTGGGGCTGGTAAGTCATGGTCTGGACTTGGAAGTGACCCTGTTCAAAAGCTCATTTAAACTATATAAAATGCTTATTACACATAAAATCAATTTGTAAATTTAACTGCATATTTTCCTGCGCATACAGAAAAAGGTTCAAACCACTCAGCAAAGGTTTACTGTTTATTAAACACCTAGAGATAAATGAACTCGTGATCAGACTCAATGAACAAGCACAGCATTCTCCTCTTTACCCCCTGAAACAGCAGTAGCACAATCACATATTGTCTGTACATACTGTCTGTTTATATGTAAGTAACTGAAATGAAATGAAGCTAAATCAAAACCAGAGTGCAAAACTAGCCAAGCCAGCTTCATTAAAGCACCATCAAGCACAAAGTATGTTACCCTTAGAAAAAGTACTGATGAGTTGACTTAATGCAATTAACAAGACTGATAGTTACCGGCTTCGGATTTGTGTTATAACTTTTAAATGAGCTTGCTGGATTTTAATGGACACAACATTGTGGTCCAATAAGAACTGCTCATGCAATGCTTATAAGAAACCACCCATCACTCACTCATTCTTTCTCTCTCTCTCTCTCTCTCTCTCTCTCTCTGTCAATTTTCATTCTTCATTTGGGAGTATAATGTTGGCTTAAACACATGACTGAACATGACCTTTCGTGCAGCCTCCCTAATTAAGGAAGGAAAAAACATATAGTAAATGATGCCGATGATTGAAAATTTCATAATGCAATCCACTTATCTTTCACAGTGTATCCATTACTACAGATTAGTGTAGCTGCATTCAATGACTTCAGTGAGTTTTTTTCCACAAACCTCGGTGGCTGCTGTGGTGTACCTTCTAACCTTGACATGCAAACAGAGGAACTCTTTTCAGAGGAAAGCTATTGCTATGTATGAGAACACTAACCCCGGGTCACTCTATTTAGATCAAAGCCCAGAGCTGTCAGGTAGCAGTAAGGACAGACATGTCCTCTTTAATGCATGATATCTGGAGTCCTGAACATTTTACTGACCCATATCACCTACACATTTAACTGATCTGCTGTGCAGCATTTCAGCTTTTACACTTGAGAGAAAAGGGAGGCAGCAGATGTGTGGTTTCAAATGCCATGTCCATTTATTACATGACCTTTCAGTCCACAGAAAACAGCGCTGAGCACAATTCAATGACAAAATCATGTGCCTTGCTAGTTGTATTGAATCTTGTGATTCAAATTCTGAAAATCTGGTCTGAAGAGCTGCTGGATCCGGAATTCTCATTGATCATAAAACGGACATTTCTGGTTTTAGATTCCGAGGCACATCACAAAATACTAACATACTAACATACATGCATATGAATACACACATCAACTCGGTTGTGTATTAATGCACCAACCGAATCATCTCCTTTAGTTATTGCTGCTATGTCCATCAGAGTTCAGCAGTACAAAGAAAAATTCAGCAGCACACAGGAGAGTGCATGTAAAACCAGTGAGCTTCAATGTTTGAGAATAGGTAAAATACAAATGTCCCTATTTAAAATTTAAAACATAAAAAAGATATTGAGCATAATCTTTACATCATCTATAGAATTTAGTAGGAAAGCTTTTCTGGGTGATGCCCCGTTACGGTGGAATAACGTACCTGAGTGATAAAATTTTGCATCTTTTTAGTCCGTTTAAAATACTTTCATACAAGCTGATAGGTGACAGCTGTATGTTATTCTTAATTTTAGGTCATTTCTGCCTTAATTTATTTTGTTTGTTTGCTTACATTGTGTTATCTTGATATTTTATATTCATTTTTGCTTTAAACTTTAATCTTAATAGTAATATCAATTTTTTCTGCTTACTATATTACTATATTGACTTTTATTGTATGTCTTACAGGACCCTTCTGTAAATGAGACTTTGATCTCAGTGGGCTAATCTGGCCCTGTATAAGTGAAAGAAATAAACAAATCAATCAGTGAATTAAACAAAGCAGGGAAATCATTTATTCCCTTCACGTTAAAGTAGGAGGTTTTCATGTCTCATAAGGAGCAGGGTTTATTATGGAAGCTAGTTCAGCATTGTTTCACGTTAGACATCAATTTAAAATGCCTTTAGCAGATACAATAACCCAGATAAAGCTTACTGTACCTTAGAGTCAGTATAAATCTGTCTGTTAATTTTGTTGATATTGATCTGTGAGTGTGGGCTTCCACTGAGTTTAATCCAAAATATTTTTTTCAGCTTTAGGAATTAAACTGGCATCAAATCATCTGGCACCATGTTCCAGATGATCAGGATAACATGTGTTAGCTGACATGTTCCTCAGTAACACTCTTCCACCATTCCTTATTGAATAACTTTGACTAATTTACTACCACTGCTGTTCTCACTGCAGGTTTATTTTGTTCTGTCTTTAGAAGTGACTGTGATTGACTGAGAGGTGTGCCAGTCACAATTTTGCAAACTGTCAATTAAATATTTAAATTACTGCGTTGTACATAGAATAAACTAGACTGTTACGTTGCTAGGCAACTATGGCTTATTGTTAAGAAACCCCATTTCTGGCTTGGCCACACAGTGTTTCTAATTACACAATCACACCCTCTTGATATCACTGGAGCCGCAATTACCAACAGTCATGAAAAATGGACCAATCACAACAAAGATATAAATTAGAATTGTAATAAAATTGTCCCTCAAAGAAGCGAGCTAAGCATAAATGATCATTCAAGCCAAATGTCTTTACTGCATTGAAGGTACAGAATTTAAAAGACCTCTTTCTCTGCAAGAAGTACTTTGTACAATCACTATTTTCAAGCCCATGAAATGCAGTGAGTTGACATCATGGCCTACTTCAATAAATTATCTGGCTACTGTGGATCTGACTTCTTCATTTCTAATTATACATCTGTGTTTACAAGTTCTTGTCAACTGCCATTTAGTCTTTCCCACATGTCTAAACCACATTGGCAAACTAATAAACCACAAAATTTATACAAGCATGTAATTCTGCTTCACTCTCTGAACATCTTGTTGATTTAATATCCATGTATTTATTTTATGTCATCATACAATTACATTATTTATAACTGCATCACTTAAAATTACCTTCGCAAATCTTTAAAAAAATAAAGTGACTATTTTAGACTAAAATCTTTCGTAACAAAACTGCAGGGCCTTTTGAAACTCTTTGACCTGTGAATTACTGGCTTATTTAGCAATGTTGGTTAACAATTCATTTTAAAGATTATTTGCAGAAGCAAAATTTACAAGTGCAGTTACAAACAACAAAAGTTCTATTCATATTTTAGCATTTTGTCAAATTATTGTCATATCGTACAGAATTATTTTACAAAAGCAAACAAGCCATTGCTTTTTTTTTTTTTTTTTTTTTTAATGGCACAATCAGAGCCATCAGAGCCTCTTTTACTACCTTACCATGTGTGAGTCATTACTACAGAAAAAAAATGTATGAAAGAAATAAACATATCCAACTAGATCCCATCCGGAGCAGTCACTGCGTTTATTATTCCAGGAAGCTGGGCAATCAATGATGGGAAATTAGAGCTGTTCCAGAATACCACTGTCCCATAACGCATTGCATAATGAGATGCTTTGTCACATGTGTGTGTTGCTATTACAGAGCAATCAGACGAATGATCCTTAACCTGTCCATTAATAACTGATTAAACAGAGCTGCTATTCATGTACTCATATGAATGTCATACATGCCCACTCTCTCTGTCGGTGCTACAAAGCTACACTCCCACTAATTCTCTACACATCAGATATGATGCTGTCAAAAATAATTAAGTGGTGTCCTTTCTGCACACTGTCGCTGTGGAGAACACACGACTCAGGACCATCACGTGTGGCTCAGGATGTCCTACAAACACAGGAACAGGCTGAAAGACACTGAGGCGGTGGACTGAGTCATCTATCCAGGACGATGCTAGAGCTCAGCTTCCTGATATACATGGCTGGGCTTCACTTCTACACCTTTGCCCGACACTACAATGACCTCTTTATTCCTCTTTATTTTGAAGGCATCAGCAGCACAGTCAGGATAACATCGGCTTATGAACAAGGAATTTTATTTAATTAATGAAAAGCATGACTAAAATGAGTCAATAAAACTAAATCCAAAGCATTCTAACAGGCCAAGCCAGCTTTAAGTTTAAAATATTACCCTCAGAATGAATCAAAACACAATTAAAAAGACATATTTAATAGTTCTGTAACTGTATTATAATCTTCAAGTTATTAATATCATTATTATTAATGTTTAACTTAATCTATAATCTATAATTTAATCTTAATCTATTACATTTTTATAGCCTTCCTCTGCTCTGAAGGCATCGGTTACGTTCACTTTCAGCTCCTCAGCCAGCTGCTTAAACAAACCTATGGTTGTTGAGTGTTAGATCAAGTTGTGAAGAGTCAGAGAATTTATTATGTTCTGGAAATGTCATCATCTGATAATAACTGATGGTAATTCTTGACCTGTTTTACCAGACCTAATGAGTTAGTTAAGTCTTAACGAATTAAAGTTCTGAGATTTTACAGCTGGAAAGGTGTCCAAAGTATTGCACATGCTGCAATGTGCTACTGTTTGATCAATAAAATAGCTGCAATTTATTAGTAGAATATAATTAAATAAATATAATGAGTTATTCTAATTAAACGAACTAATCAAATATAAAGTGACTGTGCATTAATAGTGCACAGTCACACTTGTATATTTGTTTGACATGAAGCATTCAAATTTTTTTTGTACTTATCAGGATTCATGATGGCTTCAATCAAAAACAAATTAAACAACTCCAGATTGTTATACATCCCCAATCAGCACTGATCCTTTACCACACTCAGCTGTTGCAGACGTGCTGTCAAGAGTCCTTGCTTCAGTTGCTTATATACTGCCTTCTGTTCTTTCAAAGTCTCATATTTAGATGCATCAGTCAATAAAACTCAAATGTCCAGTTTAATTATTTTTATATATTTTTTAAATATTTAATTATTTTTTATTTTTTTATATTTACAACATAGCTGTTTATAAGTAAAACATCTTTCTCCAAAAGTTTAGCTTGATAAGGAGTGATGGTAATAAGTTAAATCTACCTTGGCCCAAGACAGTCACCGGGCATGATAAAAGGAGGAGTGCTGCTCTTCCTGCTGACCTAAATGCTGGTCACCATACGGCATCAGCGTTTCTGATCACCCAGCCTCCCTTGAGCAAAAAATAGACCACAGTGCAAAATTACTTGGAAACACCTATGAAATCTGGATGTCCTTAATGCTGATAAGAGCTGGTGTGGTCTTACAAGGAAGTGCGGAAGTCCTTCAGCCGGGCCAGGGCAGGAAGAGATGTCAAGGGATGAGTGGAAGGACAGGAAAGCAAAGGATGGAGACACAGCGGAAATTTGGTGCTTTGACAGCAATAAAATAGTGCTCAAGTAAGACGGATGTGCGCTGCTGGGTGTGGTGTGTTTGAGTCATTATCATCATCTCTGGCGTATACAGTATGTTGCGTAAGCTGTAGGCTTAGGCAGCATAACAGAAGGAAATGTCTCTCATCAGAATATATTTCTCTGTCCAAAGTCGATAACACAGTAATCCTGCCATTTATGAGAGGTTCCCTGAGGGTCATAAATAGGACCTGTCTGTTCAAAACATGTGTGAACATCTCACTCACACAAGGAAAGCACTTTCTTTTACAACCCTCATGATAGACTGCAGAAGTGTATTTCCTAAAATGAAGCAATGGAAGACATGAAGTGTGTTAGCATCTATAAAATCACACCTGTTACACAAGACTTGCTTTTATACAACTGTTTTGCAAAGTAAAAGTAAATCAAATAATATTTCAAATATAATTTCAAATAATTGTTCTGCACTTTTCAATGCAAAATGTCTATTTTTGTATAAAAATACAACACAAATATAAAGTGTGCCATCATTTTTTGCTACATATTAGCTTTTAGTGTGCCCCCCCCACCCAGAATATTTTAAATTAAGTCAATAAACAGAAACTGTGCAATGAAACGCACAATAATACTCAAGAAATTATGAATCTGTTTTACTTAAGTAAATGTGTTTGAATACATATAATTCCTTATTACCCACCTCTCACAAGTACTTAGGCACAAACAAAAAAGTTATTCCAGCAGCTTAGAGTAAAGTGATCATTGCTGTCACATAATATATGGCAGTTAGTGAAATTATGTAGGTTTAGTGGAATAAACCTAAATCTTATGAAAGACCTTATCAAATATAACAACACAGGTTTAACACTATTCAACCAATCAGACTGTGTGGAGGAAACTCATTGTTGCACAGTGCTTTTATAAAATGGATAGCTTGAATTCTGACTGACTGAGCCAGGGAAAAGTGCTGTGCGCCCCTCGGGCTAAAGACCGCTTGGCTTGTTATCAATGCACAGTTCAAAAGCCAGTAATCATGATGGTATAGGGGTCAATTAGTGCACGTGGCATGGGTGACGTGCATATCTGTGAAAGCACCATTAATGCTAAATAAATATGTACATGTTTTGGCATATGCTGCCATCAAGACAATGTCTTTTTCAGGGAAGACCTTGTTTACTTCAGCAAGACAATGTCAAACCAGATTCTGCATGTATTACAACAGCATTGTTCTGTATTAAAACTGTGTGGGCTCTAAAATGCCCTACCTGTAGTCAAGACCTGTGACGAAAAAAACATTTGACATATTATAAAATGAAAAATATGACAAAGGAAACTGTTGAGCGGCTAAAATCCTATATTAAGCAAAAATGGAAAAACATTCTGTCTCCTCAGTTCCCAAATGCTTACAGAGTGTGGTTTAAAGAAGAGGTGATGAAACACACTGGTAAACATGCCTCTGTCCCTACTTTTTTGAAACATGTTGATGTTGACATCAAATTCAAAATGGGAATATATTTAAAAAAAACAAAAGAAATTTCAGTTTCAACATTTGATATGTTGTCTTTGTATTATTTCCAATTAAATATAGGGTTTAAATGATGTGCACATCATTTAATTTTGTTTTTATTTACATTTTGCACAGCGACCCAACTCTACAGGAAATGGAGTTGTACATTAAAGAACTGCTTTAACTTATTGATAATTATAATTATTTATTAAACATTATTTGTGTATTTTATCTGCCAAAAGGCAATAAACTATGGCATTGCTTTAAAAGGCCCCATCACAGGAAACAATGTTTTTTTTTTTTATTTATTAAAATATTTTGTAATAGTATCCAAAGTCTGCTAAGGTTTAAATGTACTGTTCAATTTCCAGTCCATTTATGGAAACTAAGCTGCAAAAACAGTCCATTTTTAATTTATTGTTTTTGTGATGTCATGAAAAACAAATCATTTACATATTTCCAGTTCCATTTATTAAGCCCCACCCCTTCATGCTGAAGTTATAAGGATTATTTCAGCTTGAACTGTTCTTTGAACAAGACACAGTACAGGGGAACCAATCAGAGCAGAAGTTATTTACACATTTACATTTTTTTTTTGTGCGCAAAAGTGCACCCCTTGTCAAATTACAAATTTTGTTGATTTTCTACCTGAAAATAAGTTACACGTCCTCTACAGAGAATGCACTTTGATCCAGATTAATGCATTACTGTTTATAAGAAGAAAAAAAATGTTGCCAGTGCAAACAATAGAAACATTAAAATTAGCAGATAATGCCATATTAAGACTTGATGAAATAATATGTAAATTAACCATCTATGTTCAAACTTTTACACTTGTCTCTATATCAGTGTTAAAGACACTGATAAAAACAGCCTGTTTAACTGTAAGAGACAAAGAGATGTTGGAAAATGGTAATGTAGAGATGAATTCAAATTAAATGCAAGAAAGATGTAGGTTAAGAGCCTCTCATATAACCAGTGCACGCACACACACACACAGAAATAGGCACAAACCCACACTGTTTCTTGTGTTGCTTTGTAGAGTTTCCACCTGAGAGTGATCAGAGCAAAGCTCATTTGAAATGGCAACTAGGCAGGAGTGAGTGTATATGAGAGAAAGAGTGTGTGTGTGGGCATTCATGGATTGAGAAACCACATGGAGGACTGAGAAACTGAGAGGGAGAGAGAGAGAGATGAAGATGAATGAAGAGGGCTGGGACGGATGTGATTGGTCGCAGTAAAAGGTTAATGCAGTGTCCAGATGAAGGTGACTCTGTGGGTAACCAGACACAACTCACACCACACGTTCTCACACCTGCAGGTGGAAAATCAGACAATGCAGTCTAACCATGCCTGTTCTAAACGCTGAAAGACCTTCAAACACAAACCAGAAAGTTCTCGAAAGAGTAATATAATGCACGATCTGCTTATTATAGCCATTAGCTTCTGTAGGCCTCATGGTGAACTTGTGACAGAAGACATGATGGATTAGGGCTGTGTCCACATACCCAGCCAAGCATTCACAGGTTGGTACTAAAGCCGTTTGTATCAGGTTACTCTTTTCTAAAGAGATTCCATTTAGCTTATGAATTCACACACAGACTCATTAAGCCCTACATATATGACCAAAACATACAGGATCAGCCTCAGATATTGTGCGTGTTTGAGGAGAAGAGGGGAAAGAAGGAGAGAGGAGGGGAGAACAGAGGATAAAGCGCGGAGTGGAAATTCACACTTTATAAGTCAGTGAGCTATGGGACACGGAAACCCTGGATACAAATTTTAAAAAGTCCCTGGATACAAATTTAGCTGTTATTGTTTTCAGATTATGGGTGAATGAGTAGTTTACACAAGGAAGGGGGGTGGAAACTCATTGGAAACTCATTCACCCTCCACCCCCCCTCTGGTGGTTCTCTGGCGGTTGTATGGTGCACAGGTGGCAGTGTTTAACAGTAGGGGTGACTTTTTACGCTCTTTCTCTGTCTCACTGCACATGTTCTCATTACCCACCTTAACATCACGCATTATCCATTGCCATCTAGTGTGGAGCTGAAGCAGCTCAACACAATCAACTGCACAGCTTTCACACACAAACACATTGTTAATACAGAATTAGGCCATGGGATTATACATGAGCACTGTGTGAAAGTCAGAGACCAGCCTTCTGTTTGTTCAATTTCCAAACCAAAGTAGTAAAGTACAAATTATTGACACTGACAAAAAAGGATGAAAATTTCTACTAGGACACCCAAAACTGGACCTGTGAGGTGAGGGGTAACTTTTGAATTGAATAAATTAAAGAGTAGCCTCTTACTTTTGCACAGTACTGTTTATGTTGTATATATTATGTACATGTATTCACATGTAATTAGAATTTTCTTAAGCCTAAATTAAATGCTAACCTTATCCTCAGTAACCAAAAAACTAAACGCCTTTATCCTTTGAGTTAGAACACAGTAGGAAAAGCAGGGCGAACTTACAGTCATGACACTGCTGACTTGAAAATATATGAAAACAAACTCAGACACACTTTTCTCACTCTGTCTCAAAAGCTTGCATAAATCAGCATGAACACATGTAATTTATGATATGTAATTTGGAGGGAAGGGAAACATATAGCTGCTGCAAATATTCTCTTACACGGCCTCCTCCTCAATCTCCGAGACAGGCCTTCAGCAAGACGTCTCACCTGCTTCGAACAAACACAGAGGGAAGGAAAAGGCTACTGACTCCTACAAGTGTTTAGGTGAATGGCTTTAAACCAGTTGGCGTGATGATTTATGCAGACAGTGGAACAGAGCTCTCTCTGTCAGGCAGGGGAAACAGGGGCACTCAAACACCAACAGCACAAGTGGTAAAACCATCAGGTTGGTGTGTGAGAGTGAGAGAAAGAAGGGGGAGGAGAGGGCACAACATTGTTGTAAGAGTTCTCGGGTCATTAGCACTCAGCGGGAAAGCTAGTGGGGGAGAATCAACAGCACCATGCAGGACCAGCCACAGTATGAGTGCTAAACCATGCAGGTCATGCACCTGGTCAGAGAGAGGTGGAGATGACCGCTTCTAATATACAATGCCTGATAAGACTGTTAATCTGATCAGGAAGGAAATACACAAGGCCCTCTGCTAGAAATGGCTCTTAAGCAGTGGCACCGCACTGTCCTGCCAGGTCGTTGCGCAAGCTTTACATTTGGACCGTAGATGCTAGACAAAAATCTGGCACATACTCAGAGCAATGCAGCACGGTATCTTTGGTTCATAAGCTCCTAGAGAAGTCAGTCAAAGTAGTAGATTTCCCCATTTAATGCATACTTCATTCACAGCTTTCAAACTACAGCTCTTTTAAACTGCCAGTCTCCTTCAAATGATGAAACACCAAAAGCAAATCGAACTGCTGCTGAACATAAATACGTAAAATAACATTGTAAATACGTTCAATAACAACTAAATGTATGTCTTAGCAGCACTAGAAGTCCACTTTATTTAGTGGACCAAACACAGTCAAAGCGACATCACAGAACAAACAAAGCAGTGTTACAGGATTCTTTTGGCCAAATAGACATTTTCTGCTTTGAAATGTTCTCATTTGAAGTCTACTGCTGTCTTTAACTGTTCAGACTCTGCCCCTTATTTTGTTTAAATCTGCCTCCAAAAGAGTTACAGCATATATATTGTATAGCCACGTTGACCATGGTAAAATGCATGAGTAAGTAAAACTGGAGCTTTCAGTGTCGAGTCATGTTTTCTATCACTACATAAAATATTAAAGGCAACCTTTATTGTTGAACACACTAGATCTTCAGAGTGCAGTTCAGATTGGCAAGCATTTATTCATTTGTTTAATCAGTCTAACAATAAAACAAATCTGATGTGTGATTTATATTCCTATTCATGCATTTGCTTGTCTAACATGGTAGTCAGTGTCTGAGTTTTCGACTTTGTTAGATCCCATTCTTAAGATAAACAACACCACCACTGAGAAAACGGTGAAGAGTAAATTAAACGGCAGAAAAGGCTTTTTTTTTAAAACAATGGCCTTAAAGGGGTAAGCTACACTGGCAGCCAAGACCAAACAACTGTAAAAAAATGTACTATTCCCAAATTCAACTTTAGTTAAACTCACTCATTTGGCCATTCAACGTATTTTCCATTTTGTAAACCAAAAAAAGAGAGAAAATCACCTTATGCAGTTAGTCTGTTCACAGTGGATACTATAAGTATTTCTCAAAATTACAAAATCTAAAAAGAAAGAATATTATGTCAAATTCTGCACCAAAAAAATGTATTTTTAAGTAACTCTTAAACTGCTTTGGGATTAATGGAAAAGAGACACTTGAAGTAGATTTGACCGGTGAAACTGTACTTGCTGCACCTCTTTAGTTGTTGGCTGATCACATGCAGGCACAAGAAAGTGCAGATAGATAGATTACCTCCTTAAATGTTAGACTTGTTATCCAAGTATAAACACTTATTAAAGAGTAACCACTATGAAGCTAGTATGCAGTCATGAGCATGAGGAATTGAAGAGCTGGCTTACAAACAGGCCCTCAGAGTTCAAATGGTTAAGGGTGCTTTCACACCCTGTTTCACTGGATGCTTTGGTCTGTGCTTTCACCCACAGTTTGGTTCGTTTTGACAGGTGTTAAAGCTCTGTTTGAACTGGGATGTGCACCAAAAATGTGGACTGTAGATCATCTAAGAATGTCAGTCTCTGACAATTTCCAAACTCTGATACAGATCATTTTCAGAACCTGCATTTTTGATTGCTAAAAGCTCACTTCAAAAGGTGTTTAAGGAGCACAATGTGGGGTGAGCACAACCAGATGTTTTATCCAGATGTTTATCAATGAGACTAGTTGACTCGAGGCCTCTCTCAATTACTTATTACTTATTACTTATCTCTCAATTATTCACCACAGGCATTAACGTATTTGGAATTTGGTATATATTAAAAATACATATTCAATATGACAGGTTCTCATCCAGTCTTTCTTCTGGAATCAAGGCTACTAACAGAGAGTTTGTTCAGTAACAGTCTTTAATCTTCTGGGAAGGCTTCACACTTCTTGATGGAATATTGCTGTGAGGATTTGATTGCATTCAGCTACAAGAGAATTAGTGAGGTCAGATACTGATGTTGGCTGGTTAGTTCTGAGTCACAAATTCCACTTCAACTCATCCCAAAGGCAGTGGCTGGAGGGCTTTTTACAGTGCCTAGCTGAAGCCTTAGTCTCATGTGCAGCTGCTCTGTAGTGTCCTATTCTAATGGCAGTAGTTTACTATGGAGATTATACAAACTGAGTGTGTACAACCGAACACCTGCAGCAACAAGGGGTTCCCCTTAATGTAGCTGAATTCGCTAATTAAAACCAGTATCTGCATACTTTTGAACATATAGTGTATACTTCATCTTCAGTAAAGTATATCATACAATACAGCTTTGTCTTACACATGCATGTACATAAGTAGGATTAAAGTATAAAATAGCAGGCGTACTACATTATGTACTACATTATGCAACACTAAAATAGGGCTAATACTACTGGAAAGCAAATGAACACATGATTAGGCTTAGATAGCTCCAAAAACAATGTGATAGGAAAATGTGTGAAAGTAAAAATAAATCCAAGCAAACTGGAAATAAAATAAAAAAAAAGAAAAGAAAAACAACCAGCATTAGCAGAAAAGCAATTTAACTGTGTGGAAACCCCAATAAATCTACTTCCAGCATGTAATACCTCCAACTGAGAATATAAGTATAGTAAATACTTAGTAAATGGTATATATATGAAATACTATGCATGGCAAATGGAACATTGTCCACATGCACCTGGACTGGCCATTCAGTATGGTAGCAGCTCAGTGACTCAGAGGAAAAGCAACACAATGACTGCCTGCTCCTCTTCAGCTGAATGTGGGGGAGCACTCACTAGTGTGTGTTCCTGTGACATTGACCATTCTCCTCATATCCTGTGCGTATGTGTATTTTCATCAGTCATCCACAGACTCCGCTACCAACATTTGCAGCCAAACGGAACCCACAAACGCAACAAAAAGCTTCTTGAAACACTTGGTCTCTTGGGAGTGGCTGCACCTTTGTCCATCAGAGCCAGTTTCCTGAGGAGCAATCCTGAGCACAGCCGCTGAAACCCAATCTGAGGGAGTTCAGATGAAGTCCAGAGACCTTGCTTCTCCCACGGGGCTCTCCAGTTTTACACTGCTGGGGTTTCCACTGCCACACATCAGCATTAAAAACTACCCTTCACCTCCAGGGGACAACAGTGGAAAGTCCAAGGGCATTGGCAAAAACAAAGCACAACCTACACAATATGGTAATGACTAATTTACACTACACGAAAGGTACAAACCACTCGTTGTTGTATTATTTTTTTTTAGTATTCTGGGAACAAAAAGAAGATACACAATCATCTACAGCTCTGTTCATCATTCTGGACACATACGTTTTTAAACCTATGAAGTTACATAAGACTATCCATCCATCCATCCATCCATTTTCTAAGCCGCTTCTCCATCAGGGTCGCGGTACATAAGACTAGTGTAGTAGAATTGTTTTACAAAACTAAATTACTTTGTCAGTTTATTTTTACCAAGCCTTGGAATAGTGATTCCATTCTCCTGAATGGTAGTGTAGATGCATGTGAAATGTGGGTGCAAGCATAACATATCCATAATTAGTAAACGCATTACATTACACGCCTAAGCAGCTGTTTAATAAGCATCCTAGTTGCTCTCTGACTATAAAACTAGATTATCCTACTATAATCACAACTAATTGCTTAGAACCATAACACCTGCTACTGCCTAAGCGTGCAAAAAAATTCAGTATGTATCATTAGAACTACTGTTACTGGAACAGTTCTTGCTCAAATACTTCAGGGGATAAAAATGCTATGCATGTTTTAATCAACTTATCAGCTATTTTGGTTTCATTTCCATTACAGCCATGAAGCATCAATATCAAAGCCACAGAGAGTGAGACCCATAGCAGCTGTAATGGAAACAACCTTCCATGAAGAAATCCTTAGAGGAAATTCATCAAAACATAAACAGACTGCTTCCAATGTATAGGAGAGCTTAATGAATGACTGAATAACAAACGTACTGAAGGCCAGTGTTTTCACAAATCATGCACAACAGATTCCTGAAGACACCTGAAGCAAAGCTATGGCCTCAAATTATTTGATGCAATGAAAAACTACTAAGAAGTCATAAATATGCTTGTCACAGGGTAAGTGTTAGATCAGCTAGCTCATGTTCACAGACAGCCCATGTGGCCGCAGAGACAGTGATGGGAATAGCTCTGTCATGCTGGTGAAAATATACAGCCTGGCTAAAGTTACAAGCACTGAGACCACAGCACACAATATTATCTGTACCCCAATTACACTGAAGTAGAGCTGATCTATCTATCTTATGTATGAACATAAAATGTTATACAAACGGTGCATATTTTCTTATACACCATCATTATTCTTGCCATTGACTTGTATGCTAGGGGCATAGCTTGAAGTAAGCAGAGGTGTCCACCCATTGAAAATGCAGAATATTTCAATAATTTCAAGAATCTTGCAATACAATTATGAATATGTCAGTAGTGTAGATATTTATACCTACGAGTTATATGTCAGTACCAGTGGTGACATACACTCACTTTCCCATATAGACTTTTGAAGCTTACAACAGATAAGTAAAATCATTCTTTACTTACTAGGCAGCGGTTACAAGTCCTTCAGTAAACATTTCAACCTAAACTATAACTTTTAACTTATAACTTGTAGCACACAGTTATCTTTCACAGAGCGTGTTTATTCATAGTGCTGTTCAGTGTTGCATCTGTAATAGCTCGAAAGAAACTTTAGACTAAGCAGTGTTCCCCCAAAAAGAAACAAAAAAACAAAACAGAATTTGTTATACAATTACAGATTTCCATCACTGCATTGTGTGGATTTTATGTAATGCTGAATTCATAATTTTCTGAAAATAGCGCAAATTTGTGCAATTATTCATTTATACATAAGTAGAGATTCAGACAATACTCTAAATTCTGTAACAGCTAAGCAGTATGTATTAATAGTTGTTCTCTCTACTATCTCTGCGCTGCTATGCCAAGTCTTGGGCAAATTAGGATTTAGCCAGAACATTATTTTATTTCACTGAAGGTTATGTAATCATTTTACTGCATTATTTATCTTAGATGTTTACATATCAGAGTAGATTTGATTTGTGATCCCTTTTCAGATAGGAAAACAGAATTGCTCTGAGAATTGCAGCCTAGCTCACTTTGCCAGTTACTGGAAAGCCAGTGTTTAGAAGATGTGCTCATTCTATAGCTTGAGTTTGAGGGCCGCACAACTTTCACTCCAGAAATTCACTCCAGCTCTACAGCTTTTGTTCATTGACTGCACTGACTCCATTGTGAGTGCACTGTTAGAATGAATTTACATCTCTTAATTTAGCTTTTCAAAAGAAATTTGTTTTGGAATAGCACACTGTAAATTCAGCTTTGGTTAGATGAATGAATAACTGATTATTCAGGTTTTTGTTTTCCTGCTTTGTCATAACCGCAAGTTCTTATTTTACATTTAGTCATTCTCCAAGGTAATAAGCTCTGGTACTGCTGGCATATTTAACCCCACCATGGGTACATACCCCCATGAAGATGAGTCTTGGCAGGCTGATGTACTGGATGTGTCGGCTTCAAAAACATATTCATTACCAGCTAGCAGCCAGACTCTTGGTCTCTGTGTTATTCTATACACTCATCTCTCATCACTAAATAGGCAGAGCATGCGCGCTAACACACACACACACACACACACACACACACACACACACACACACACACACACACACACACACACACACACACACACACACACAAAACAGTGAACCCTGCATCTGAACATTTCTATTACCAAGAGTCCTTTCCTAAAATATTATCCTGGCTATTCCGTAGACCTTGTTAACACACCTCACCAAAATAGGTTTGGTCAAAAGATTTTTACCTTAACCACAGGCCCCACCAGTCAATAGCAACCCCAAAACTATCTAGAATTATCCACAACTTTGTAAGTGTCTCGTAATGGCAAGTCTGAGATCATTCAACACTTCGTCTGCTTTACAATGTCAAACAAGGGTAAGATCACAGCGAGCCTGAGCTACCAGTGCAGGCCTCAGCAGCGCAGGGGTCAGGCAGCAAAACAGCCTCCTTTCCCAGCACAAACACTGCTCTTGCCTAAAGCTTTATACTGGGACCAAAAATCTGTTATTACGCTGCTCAGCCTTCCAAGAGAAATTACAACAAAGCAGCATGTTCATGTTTAAATGCATGGTGAGCTCCTGCCAGAGAGTATGAGTTCGGTTCTGTCCTCCATGGAGAAAAAGAAAACAGAACAGATCTGATAGGTGGAGGACGAGAGAAGATGAAGAAATAACAAGAAATAACCTCTGCACATGATTCTTATCAGTATTACATTTTTTATTTGATGCTCTCCACTGGAGTACATTGGATCAGGGCACATGTATCTAAACATTTAAAAAGTTAAAGAAAAAATGCTATTCAGTCCCAAGTCCATGTAATCTTTAAAACAATCTGTATTAGCGTAGTATTTTGTGTTTTTGGTCAACAAAACCTTAATTAGCCTACGCTGACTTAGCCGGTTCTAAATGTTTCGGGCCATGTTGCTTTCTGAATGTGGCACAATACATTTACACTATATTTCCAAAAGTATTCCCTCGCCTGCCTTCACACGCATACGAACTTGAGTGACATCCCATTCTTAATCCACTGGGTTTAATATGATATCGGCCCACCCTTTGCAGATATAATAGCTTCAACTCTTCTGGGAAGGCTTTCCACAAGGTTAAGAGTGTGTTTATGGGAATTTTTGACCATTCTTCCAGAAGCACATTTGTGAGGTCAGACACTGATGTTGGTTGACAAGGCCTGGCTTGCAGTCTCCACTCTAATTCATCCCAAAGGTGTTCTTTCGGGTTGAGGTCAGGAATCTGTGCAGGCCAGTCAAGTTCTTCCACACCAAACTCACTCATCCATGTCTTTATGGACCTTGCTTTGTGCACTGGTGCACAGTCATGTTGGAACAGGAAGGGCCCGTCCCCAAACTATTCCTACAAAGTTGGGAGCATGAAATTGTCCAAAATCTCTTGGTGCTGAAGCATTACGAGTTCCTTTCACTGGAACTAAGGGGTCCAGCCCAACTCCTGAAAAACACCACACCATAATCACCACTCCACCAAATTTTACACTTGGAACAATGCAGTCAGTCAAGTACCATTCTCCTGGCATCTGCCAAACAGAGTCATTCATCAGATTTACAGATGGAGAAGGATGATTCGTCACTACAGAGAACACATTTCCACTGCTCTGGAATCCAGTGGCGGCGCTTTACACCACTGCATTCGATGCTTTGCATTGCACTTGGTGATGTAAGTCTTGGGTGCAGCTGCTCAGCCATGAAAACCCATTCCATGAAGCTCTCTACACTGTTCTTGAGCTGATCTGAAGGCCACATGAAATTTGGAGGTCTGTAGTGATTGACTCGGCTTAAAGTTGGCGACCTCTGTGCACTCTGCGCCTCAGTATCTGCTGACACTGCTCTGTCGTTTTTTACGTGGCCTACCACTTTGTGGCTGAGTTGCTGTCATTCCCAATCAATTCCATCCATCCATCCATTCATTTTCTAAGCTGCTTCTCCCCAGGGTCACAGGGAGGTGCTGGAGCCTATCCCAGCGGTCATCGGGCGGAAGGCAGGATACACCCTGGACAGGTCGCCAGTCCCAATCGCTTCCACTTTGTTATAATCCCACTGACAGTTGACTGTGGAATATTTAGTAGAGAGGAAATTTCACGACTATCACGGTACCATGCTGGAATTCACTGAGCTCCTGAGAGCGACCCATTCTTTCACAAATGTTTGTAGAAGCAGTCTGAATGCCTAGGTGCTTGATTTTATACACCTGTGGCCATGGAAGTGACTGGAACACCTGAATTCAATGATTTGAATGGGTGAGTGAATACTTTTGGCAATATAGTAATTGGTTTGTTTAATGCTAAGCAACAAAGAGGTAATTTAAAATGAATCAAATTTTGTACGTAAAACAAAAGAAAAGACCGCTTCTAAATGAGACTAGATAATAAAGTGTTTACAAATGGTTTGTAAAGACATTAGTAATGGTTATTATTGAGGTAATAATACCTTAAATCATGAATAATCAATTTTAATACAGTAATGAAAAAATCAATAGTAATCTGTTATATCTGATTAATATGAATGTCTGATGAAGCTGATAGATATAATGTTGACTGATGGAGAAAACAGAGTAAGATGAGTAATCAGAAAGATCTGAGGTTTAACAGTATGGATGAATGTGGGCCCTTTTATATTGCCCCTTTTATTTATAATCTTTACCTTTTTGTTATAACTGCTTATTAATGAGTTTAAGACATTTATAAAATAATGAAATAACAATAATAAGCCAATTTAAATCATTCACATTGTAAAGTGGTACCCAAAAAATTAAGGATGTGGGCACTTTAGGATTGTGCAAAAAAACCTTTTTATCATTCCCTCATCAGATGCTGCATTCTCAAAGGCACCGCCTGCATCAGGGCAACACCACATGCCTAAACATGCAAGCAGCAATAAGACAGTAAAAGAAGAAAAAAGCTATCATGTTTGGATGTGTCAGGAGGAAATGGGGCTCTAGTGGTTGAAAAGATGTGTCTGGGTCCTCCATACTCTCTGATGAGAGGAGTGTGTCTCTGAGAGGATCAGATAACCCACTGTGTTTGGCCCGGTCTGCTCTCCCTGAGCGGGACAGCAGGCTCTGGGTGTTTACCTAAAGCAGGACGTGTTTGGGTTGGACTGATCCTCTCCTCCTTTCACTGCATGCTTTCAGACAACTGGAGTGTTCACTCTACTGCCTTTCTTACTTTGGTGATTCAAGTTTGCCAAGTTTTTGCTTAAGCCCTGTGAATTTTGTGTTTGTTGTATTTTGCTGTAGTCATTTTTCATTCGTATTTTCAACAATTCTTATTTATTTGATCTATATCATGTTTAAAGACATGGCTCTCTGACTTTTCACTGAAACCCACAATTTAACACTTAGTATTTAGTAAATACTTAAAAACTATTTAAAATTAAGTTACAGGAGAAAGAAATGTTTGGAACAGCTGATAAACAATTAAAGTAAAAGTGACTATACACCATTTTTCTTGTACAAACCCATTTCCAAAAAAGTTGGGATGCTGTACAGAATGTAAATAAAAACTAAATTCAACCATGTGCAAATCATTTAAACCCTACATTTCATTGAAAATGAAGACAACAATCTAATTTCGAAACTGAGAAATTTGATTGTTTTTGAAAAATATATGCCCATTTTTAATTTGATGCCAGCAACACGTTCCAAAAAAGTTGGGACGGGGGCATGTTTCCCACTATGTTTCATCACCCCATCTTTTGATAACACCCTGGAAGCATTTGGGGACTCAGGAGAGAAACTGTTGCAGTTTTGTAAGTGAAATGTTTTCCCATTTTTGCTTAACATAGGATTTCATTTCATAAATGTGCCAAACGTTATCAGTGGTGACATGTCTGGACTGCAAGTAGTGCCATTTACGCTAAACTGTAATACATGCAGAATGTAGTCTGACATTGACATTTTTGGAACATGTTGTTGGGATCAAATTCAAAATGGTCATATATATTAAAAAAAAACAAGAAACTTTCTCAATTTCAACATTTGATATGTTGTTTGGTCCTATTTTCAATGAAATATAGGGATTAAATTATTTGCATTTTATTTTTATTTACATTTTTTTCACAGTGACCCAACTTGTTTGGAAATGGTGTTGTATTTTCCTATTAATATTTTGCTGATTCAGTTTATGTACCAGGCTAATTTTGCTACTGCGCTTTCAGAACTGATATATGTAAATGAACTTTGCTCTGATAGGTGCAAAAAAGGGCAGCCAAATTCACAAAGCAGCTGAAACAGGCCTTATAACTTCTGTGCACATAGAAGCTGAAGCACTGTTAGCTAAATACATGTTAAAGTACAGTTTCTTGTGAAATGGTTTCTTAGTTTCCATACATGAAATGTATGGGTTTGAATGGGAAAAAAACTCCATGATACAATACAATACAGAATTGCATTCCACACGTACAATCAAACTTAAATTGTGCTATATTTTTAGAAGGGACACTCCTTGAACAAAATGGGCCGCACACCCTCTAGGGAGGAACTGGACAATACAGACTGCATGCTGTATTGTTTATTCTTTGTTAATGCATTACAGGCTTCACAATAGAGAAATCTGGTTCAATTCTTGGCATCTAAGACAGGAAGAACTGGCCTAATGACAAGGCTATAGACTTACAGGTTGAGAATCCAACCTGCAAACGTGGCTAAAGAAAGTGTTCCAAAAAAAAAGAGGGACACATGTTGTTTGTGGACAGTAGATGCACATTCACCAAATTCATTAATCAATCTGACACAAAGTTACACAGCCAGCAAAAAGTCAAATGAAAGTCACAGACACAAGTGTGAAACAGACTGTTGCTCTTGCCCATGGCCCAGTTTTGCAGAGTGGGTGAATATGTGAGACACACGTATGCTGCATTAGAGAGGTGCCCACTGTCCGTGTGGTCTGTAAGACTACACCGGGCTCCTGCAGACATACGTGCCTCTCTCTCTTTCACACCACTGAGGCTGAAACCTCAGCTAGACTGACTAACGAACCAGCAGCCACTCACTCAGCTTTCATCTTTTAAACATTAGGCTTGTGTTGGACTGGCTGTACCCTCTGGTCATGTTCCTTGGTCAGCTCTAAGTGGACCTCAAAGTTTCTGTATTGTAAAACAGTATGGTTTTGGAGTGGCTTGATATCACCTTTTCACGTATGATACCGATATCACAACCTTGAGTATCTGCTGATACCAATTCCAATCCGATCTTTTTCCCCTCTCTATAACAACTAAGCTGTTAATAATACATATGTCTAGATGCACTTTGCTTAACATTGCCATTTAAATAAAATCATACTTAGATGGTGAAACAAATATCCAACACCTCCAAAGGAGGAAATATATGCATCCCACAACATGAGTTATGCAATACAGCAGCTTCTTTTTATTAAAACGTTTTCACACAACTTTTAGCAGTGTTTTTGATTGGTCAGCACAATTCAAACATTCAAAGTGAATATTTAAAGTGCAACTTTGTGCAAAAGTGTCAACACTACACATAGCAAAAAACAAGTGGCAATTTACAATAAAACTTACATAAAAACAATAACATTTCCAGTATAAAATGTGTAATACAACACAGTGTGGCAGACATGGCAGGCTAAGGCACTCACAACTAAAACTCCAGGCTATTACACCTGATATCAAATCAGCTGCATTACTAACTCCTCACAGCTGACATGATGACTGCACTGTTGACAGGTCTCACTCATGCTCGTGCTGCTGTTCACGTTACACATGCTGCTCATCTGTCTCATGATTACAGCTGTCAAAATTTACCAAAAATGGCAAACACACAGGTCGACCCGTTTGAATGTCTATTATATATCTATAATATGTGTGTTTTGTCTGTAACAGGGCAAAGCAATACAACAAGTGTTGCACGTGATTCAGATGCCCATCAAATTTGCATACCTCTCCATGAATCACATCCTCAGGAACGCACGATCCCTGAGCAGAAATTAGCTCCAAACAACAGAAAGTAAAAATGTTTAAGGAAAAAGGTCTAAGAAAGCAGTCTATGCTTTGCCACTGATAGGAATATTAAACTGAGGTATGAAACTTTTTCACCCATTTGTTTCAGTGTTGTGTGAATGTGTGCACACCTGCGAACATGCTTTGGCCAGGAGGAACGTCAACCTGAGGAGGAACTAAATCTGAAGCATTTGGCTGCACATTTTCCAGATGTACCCTCAAGTTGCTAGTGCTGGAATGGTAGTCTAAGTGAAGCTCACATAGCATACAACTTTCTCCAGGTTCCACAATATTGTTGTCTACTGACCTTTAGTGCAGCTCTGAAGTATTTCCAAACAGGGCTTTTTATATTTCTTTGAGCGCAGATCAGTCTGTCTGTGGCTGGAACGGGTCATGAACTCTGCCATCATCACCACATGGTTGTTGTTGAATTATCCGCTTGTTCCAGCTGGACATGCATTCTATTTTTAATAAGAAAAGTAACATTGCATGACTCCTGTCCATCATGCAGTGTATTCAGTGCAGCAGACCAGGCTAAGTGAGAACCTCTTTTATTCACAATAGAATATTAATTTTCACAATCTAATGTCTGTTTTTGTGACACATCTCATACAAAGTTTAGTAAAGCATTTACGTGATGGTTTATCATATCATATTGGATTATTCTTTTCTTCTGATATCTGATCCAGGCCAATACTGTGTCAGATTGGCACACCCCTAGTATGGGAAGTTTAGGAGAAGCAATGTGTTTCCAGTACAGCTTCTTGAGGCACTCCTGCTGTTAATACTGTTCTTATTACTATATAAAGAAAATGTCTGCTGCCAGGTTGGTATAGTGTAGTGGTGTAGCAATGTAGTGGGTAACACCTCTGCCTTCTACATTATTGACTGGGGTTTAGTCCCCCACATGGGCAGGCACCCTATACTACACCAATAAGAATCCTTGAGGAAGGCTACTAACACTACCTTCACCTACCTGATCAAAGCAAGTTGCTCTGGATAAGAGCGTGTATCAAATGCTGTAAATAAAAGTTATAAGCTGTTCTTCTTAAGTAAAAATACTGCAGTAGAGTCATTCAGTAATAGAAATGGGCAGGAATTTTGAACAAAACTGGAAAGTCCCTTTTAGGTAAAAGGACATTTATACAGCAATAAATTGACATGATAAACTGTCCAATTAAAAATGTACAATTAATTTTTTTTATAAATAATAATCACTTGAAACAATTCTTCTGAGTCACAGTACAAACTATATTGTTAGGATGAACTAAACTGATGATAAAACTAAAATGTATAACAATTTCAGTGCAAAAAAACAAGAAAAATGGAATACTGTATATAATTAGAGCTCTCAGAAACAAGACAATACACAAATATGTGCGTTGTCACATTATTACATAAGCCCGACCATTTTCCCAATGTGCCGTCCGTGTCTGTGAGTGATTGTATGAAGAAAATGTGAATCTCTTTAAATGGGAGAATTTCAAAGTCTTCTCAAAATCCATCCATAATTTAACCACAAAGATGTAAACAAAGTCATTGAGAGCTGTTTGACATGAAATGCACCAAATACTTATTTGAGGCAGAATTGTTCACAATGGTGGTGATAAGAACAAGACATCAGAGAGGTTTATAATGCCTCTAAAAGCTACTTCACATAGCCTTACACAAAATGGTTATAAATACATAAAACCTGAAACACTGTTGTACTGAAAGAAGGGTCTGGTCTAAAGCACGGTTTTTAAAGTCCATGAGTAGCAGATAGATTTATGCAGGATGCTGTAAGGCAAGACAGTGCCCAAATAAAACATGGTTTTTGGATTTACTGTTATTTAACCATTCTAACTTATGAATTCCAAAAGACATAGGGGTTCAGGGGTAGTTTTGGATGGTAAATCAAATGGCTATATTTGTCTTTTAGATATTGCAACCTCTGGTTTCCATCACCACCTCCCTGAAGAGATCTGAGTCAGTAGATTTCTCTATAACACACCATTTCACATCAAATCATTTTGACTTTGTTTACATGAACAACAGAACTGCAAAAATTTTGAAAAGTACAATAACATAACAATAAACCACCAAATATGACAAAAACAGACAAAACCAATATGAAATTTAATACATTCATTATTAATAATACTCACAATGAACATTTTTTCCACAAAGCAATATACACTATATTGCCAAAAGTATTTGCTCATCTGCCTTCACACACATATGAACTTGAGTGACATCCCATTCTTAATTCATTGGGTTTAATATGATGTTGGCCCACCCTTTGCAGCTATAACAGCTTTAGCTCTTCTGGGAAGGCTTTCCACAAGGTTTAGGAGTGTGTTTATGGGAATCTTCCCGGAGCTCATTTGTGAGGTCAGACACTGATGTTGGACGAGAAGGCCTGGCTCGCAGTCTCCACTCTAATTCTTTCCAAAGGTGTTCTATCGGGTTGAGGTCAGGAATCTGTGCAGGCCAGTCAAGTTCTTCCATACCAAACCTGCTCATCCATGTCTTTATGGACCTGCTTTGTGCAATGATGTGCAGTCATGTTGGAACAGGAAGGGGTCATCCCCAAACTGTTCCCACATAGTTGGGAGCATGGAATTGTCCAAAATCTCTTGGTCTGCTGAAGCATTAAGAGTTCCTTTCACTGAGCCCAACTCCTGAAAACCAATTTGGAGGTCTGTAGTGACTGAGTCTGCAGAAAGTTGGTGACCTCTGCGCACTGTGCCTCAGCCATTTTACGTGGCCTACCACTTTGTGGCTGAGCTGCTGTCATTCCCAATCACTTCCATTTTGTAATACCACTTCCATTATAATACCACTGACAGTTGATTAAGTTTTGATTAAGTTTGATTAAGTGATACTTTTTTGATCCCACAACTGGGGAAATTCCACCTCCGCATTTAAACCATCCGTGAAGTGAAACACCACATACACACTAGTGAACACACACACTAGGGGGCAGTGAGCACACACTTGCCCGGAGCAGTGGGCAGCCCTATCCATGGTGCCCGGGGAGCAGTTGGGGGTTAGGTGTCTTGCTCAAGGACACCTCAGTCATGGACTGTTGGCCCTGGGGATCGAACCAGCAACCTTCCGGTCACAAGGCCAGATCCCTAACCTCCAGCCCAAGACTGCGAGGAAATTTCATGACTGGACTTCTACCACACTGGAATTCACTGAGCTCCTGAGAGCGACCCATTCTTTCACAAATGTTTGTAGAAGCAGTCTGCATGCCTAGGTGCTTGGTTTTATACACCTGTGGCCATAGAAGTGATTGGACCACCTAAAGTCAATGATTTGGATGGCTGAGTGAATATTTTTGGCAATGTAGTGTAGCTTGGAAACAGTACGCTATAGTTGCCAAGCAACATACTGGTCATTGATTATTTTAAGACAGGGGATTCTTCTAAAAATATCTCACGATGCCTTCCCACACTCTACCACGCCAACCGACACACACACACCAGTATTAACCTTACAGAAATTACACAAGTACAATCAAAAAGTCTAGACACTTAATAGGACAACTGGCTCTAGAACGTTGACACAAAATACAAATCTTTAGCCTTGCACTGACAAAGTGCACCACACATTCAATCTTTAAGCTCAGTCAAGACCCTCCCTCAGTAGACCCTCCCTTTTGTTTTCTGTCGGCTGACCTCTGAGGTTCATGAATTCTCAGGGTTAAAGTTCACTTTGTTTTGAAGCAACATTTAATGCTCTTGGAAATAACTTTATTTTCCAAGTTCTCACATTCTTTCCCATTTAAATGATATGGCTTTTTCACCAGCCACTCATCAAAGTTAGTTTCTCTGTGTTTTATAAGGTATATATCCTTATAGCACCACCCCGCAACCCCCTATGTCTAGACCTTATGACCCCAGATTAAGACAGTCTTCTAGGAATTATACAGTGAAGAGCACAATATCTTCATCATGAATACAGAAATTAGGTATGTGGTCATGTGTGTGTGCATCACAGATTTTGCAATGGCCAATGGCTGCAGATCAGATTACAGAACCAAAACCACACATTTTATGACATTTTACATTTTTATCACTTTCCTCACAACCAGCTGACTATTCTGTCATTATACGATGTTCTTTTCAGACTTGCTGGAACCATGCTGTCAGTAACAAGTGTAATGTAATTCTCACCATAAAGAACATCATGATGTGCTGTCTGTAAATAACTTGAACATTACTGGTCTTAATAAAGATCAAATTAAGATGTACCAGGAAGTGATAAATCTGCTGACATCTACCCTTCTGACCATTCCACCCAACCCCATCACACTCTGGATGTGTGGATACTGTCTACACTCTTTTACAGGCCCCTGGCTGGATGTCTTCATAACACATGAAGCTCTGTCTCCACCTGTATCTTCATTTCGAACGGCACGCAGGAGGTCAGCATGTTTATGGTTGATCTCTTATTTTTAGGGTGAGTAAACTGTGTGTTCACTTGCTCTGGGGCTGGGGGCTAAACACACACGCTAATTAGTCAGGGTCAAGGCCTCTCCTCAGCATTCCTCTGCTGTAATCCATACCACACATGGTTGAACATCCAATCAGAGAAGAGCTTAGCCTATATACTGTAAACCTAGATCTGAGGGTTCTCTCATTTTTGTTGTAGCTGGTTGCAGTTATTGTGGTTTTCATCCATTTAGTCGGGATTTTAATGAATGCGAGTTGATGAACCACACAACTTCATTTCCACACCAGACCACCATTCCGTCTAAGAGTTAATTTGAGCATAATTAACAGCATCAAGTGTTATTTATGACCAGGTGCTTCTTCTTCAAATCTTAGTAGGAACAGTGCTCCAGAATCAGATTTTGTAGAGTTGCTGAGGTGTTGGATGTTGGAAATGCCCCAAAAAGGCTATCAGAGATGGAATGTTTAAGTTGTTACATAACGGGCAGGTTCAAATCGTAGGGGGGTAAAGTCAAGTTCAACTTCACTGTCCCCTTATGGCTAAAAACACTGATACTTTAAATAAATAAATAAATAAAGCTTTTATCACCATTTTTGTCTGTTCTGCCCAACAGAAATGCTCCACACTAGAAGTTTTTAGAACTTTTTTCCCCATCTCCACCAAGATACAAAGTTAGACATAATATTGGAGTTAGACACATATTGGATTGATGGAAGCTAAACTTTCTGACTATGATGCTAGTAACTGGAAAAGTTCATTTTTAAGGTGGCTGTTGTCTCTTCTTGACCTTCTACTGAGTATATTCAGGTCACGCAGATTTTATACATTTCTGCAAAGAATCTGAAAATTATCACCACTTCAAGATAATGTGTGTGTGTAGTACTGCTGTATCCACATAGCAACTGCATTACTTCTTAAAGGAAAATGACTTCCCACTTACCCCAGATGTAACTGATCAGTTAAGACTTGTTTGCCCAGATTTTGCTTCTTTGGTTTAGTACAGGAGCTACAAAGCTACTGTTGCTAACAAACACTAGACATTCACAGTCATCAGGGTCTCCATAACCTACAGTCACTAGTATATCTTGTGGACTATAACAAGGAAAAGAAACTTCAATGTGGAGCTGAATGCAGCTGGTACTCACTTTAGACATTAGGTGTTGTGCCAAATTCTGCCTCCCCTATAGAATCCGAGTCCTTCATGTCCACATGCGTGGGCATGTACAAGCAAGACATGAAGTCAAGATTACCACGTTATCTGTTGCTGCAGTTTAGAAACAAGATCTTCAGTTAAGAAGTGTTCAAATTAATTAACAGAAAATGTGAACATAATCTGTAGCATCTAATGAAGCATCTCTGAAGAGAAGAGAAAATTAGACACAACACATGTTGTCTAAGATGATTGCCCCCAGTTCTCAGCCACATGAAGTTTTGTTCATTTTTATAGTCTACAGTAGGTCATACTTTGTCATAAACCACACTGACAAGTCTGCACAAAACAAGTAAAGACCTGGATGCGACGTGAGTGGGCAGAGAGAAGGGTTGAGGATCTATTTATGCAAAAAAAAAAAAAAAGTATGTTAGCAGTGTTAAAAACAAATAAAAAAAAGCTACATTTGAACAACAAACATGTCTTCAATCATCAATTACATCTAGGGTAACTGTACAATTGTGTGAACTTCATTTTTGCCAAGCTATTCCTTGAAAGTGAAACCTGTTCATATCTGAAATGATAGTTCTTGCCCATGTAACTGACATTAGCAGAAAGCATGTTAGAAAGCATGTTCAGCTCCATCTCAAGCTAGTTTTGCACAATGTGGTGTGCTTGTTCAACATCTCTGTTTTCATATGTAGCTGTTTCTCAACCACTGGGTCATGGCCCACAAGTGGACCACGAAGCATCCTCTGGTGGTCCTTGTATGGCCCAGTGGTTTGTAGTGGGCTGGTGATGGCATCTGTTGCCATCAGTGAAAATGAATTGACTTAACCATAAAAAAGAAATAGAAAAGGTTTCAAACAGTATTAGTGCAGCTCCTGCAAAAATGGTGGACAAAGGCAGCTGTTTTACTGGTGTTTCTTGATTAGTAATGTGGAAACGTGATTTGACTTTCAGACTTTGGTTTGTCACTAACGCTAAAGATTATTAGCTTCATGGACTGCAATGTGTCCCAGTCCCCCACCCCCATTCAAATGTCAAAGGACAATCTAACCCTGATAGCAGGATACATTAGAGCAAAGTGTGTGTAGGTGTTGTGAGTTGGAGTGGATGATGTGATAATGTTCCTCTTCTACTACCAGAGCAAAATGACCTCTGTATCAGTGTGTGTATGCGTGTGTGTGAATGAGGAATATTTATACTATCCACTCTTGTGTTATGAAGTGGTTGATGCCAATGACCTAACATAGCATGCTGCAAGACACCACTATGATGTGCATTCACGTGAGTGAGTGAGTGAGTGAGTGAGTTGATTAATGGGCAGAGAGACCAGGTTAGCCATCAGTCAGGATGCAGGTGTGTCAATGCTGAGATAAAAACATCCCCCATCCAACCCTCTCATTACCACTTACAAAAGAAGCTGGAAATTGTAGCAATGCATTAAGAAATACATTTGGAATTTATTCCCACCTGTACAGTAATGCTACTTCAAAAATGTCCACATAATTTTTATACTCTAATGCAGTTGTTGTCCTGCACTGAGCATGTTGAGACATATGGCAGTGTTGTGGCAGTCACTGTCAGGAGCCTGGAGATTAGCAAAATTTTAACACTTCACATTTTAGAAGAAACAAGAAATATCAGTTGTTATGCAAATAGTTGCAAGCACTGTTGGAGAAGAAAAAGAAAATCACTGGGAAATATTGCATAACATTACAGTAACCTTCTGGCAACATGACAATAGGCCAACAGTGAAATAAACTTTTGAGCAATTGCATTCTTTTTAATTAAAAAAATCCCAGAAAATGTCTTTTTTCCCTGTAAAAAACTCACAGAAAGCTCTTTATTTCCACAACCTATGATTAGTTAGCACCTGTATAAACACTTTCTGGTTCATTCTAAAACAACAGGTGGAAGGCACCTTTTAAAATTCCTGCTGGCTGTCAGCATTAACAGTGCTCTGACTGACTTGGCTTGGAGTAGCAGTACCACTGCAGAGATAGAGAGACAGTTTGGCTGACATTCCACTCTCTTTCTCTCTCTACACCATAAAGCATGGAATAAGGCAGAAGTCAATTTGAAGTAAAGGTGGGCAACATGACCATATTTATCATTACCAATATGTTTTTCTGTGTATTTCATGGACACTGTCAGTATAGGCCCCTGCAATCAATACTTATTGGACTGTTTAGAGTCATCTGACAAAGATAAAGCTTTAACTCATGCACTACCATTGTCTGTTTCAGATTCAGGAACCATCTCGAAATTACTAGAATAGAAAGTGTTGTTGCTGGAATTATTATTATTATTCCCAGAAGCATCAACAGGTGTACTTGCAGAGACAATACTATGACTAATATTTATATCAACACTTTTTCTTCCAGTAATCTTGAGACCATGCCTAACTATAATGTGGACTGGAGCAAATACAATGACAACAGGTGAGCTACAGTTTAATCTTAAGTCAAATAAAAGAACATAACAGAGTTCTATAGCAGATGTGGTTGTATAGTACACCATTGCTTTGAATCTGGCAACTCAACAGGTGTAAATCCACAAAGTAATAAAGAACAGTATTGCACAGGCCACATGAAGTTCACCAACCAGTGACATGGTGTCTGTAGCTGGTGTCTGTTTTAATGAGATGAAAAATCTGTTACTGCAGTAAAGTTGTTATATTTCTGGCATATCACCTGCCCCTAATTTGAAGTGATTTTCATGTTTGAATTAATGTAAAACATTGATATTTTCGTTCAACCAATTATTTTGCTTTGCAAAATGTCTTGTTACCATACAAACCCTCTAACAAAAGGAAGCATGCAATACTCTACTGAACATGTCCAAGTGATCAAATGAAACTATTTCCTCTAAAATACATCTTTCTGTCAGCTCATCCAATGGAACATGGTTTTAACACCAGATCTGCGTATCCACAGGCATCTGTGCCATCTGAACGGCATGTGTCAGATTTCCACACTGCATTTACAGACTGACATGAGAGGAAACAGGAAGAGTAATGATGATTATGTCCGCTGATTGTTTTCAGCATCAATATCCATGCAAGGCAGATCAGCTAATGTTTTATGTGATCGGTGTTCATCTCTGAGATATTTGGCAAGGCTAGCAAGTGGAAAAAGTGCTGGCACGTCAGCAGCTGTATCCTTCATGCTTTCTGGAGTATGAAATGACTTTTTGTCATGTTGGTGTTGGATTGCTGCACTCGAAGCTCTCATGGTGAAATAAAAGGCAAAGGACAGTGTTAAAGATTCTGCCTGTGGGGCGTAACCAGCGACAGGCATAATGCCAGCTTTGCTGCTTTAGTTAGAGGATGGAGAGGTTGGGTGCTCTCTGCTGAAGGATAATGTCTTTATTCTTCATTGCTCTGCATCTGTTGCATCAGTGGGGTCCAAATCTCTTCTGCATCCTCTGCCTTCTGCAGTCACAGTTCAGCCGAACACCCGACGCTATCAGAACTTTTAGCGCTCCACACAGCTACCGCACATCATAATGGTGCAGATACGTTTACTATAAGCTTTTAGCAGCAAATTGTACAGAAGGCCCATCAAATACACACCTAGGTTTTTAAAAGGTCATTCATAACTTCACATATTTAAACAAAGCTGTTTAGATCTTGCCATTTTCTTTGCAAAAGCTGTAAAACTGACAGGAACAGCTCACAAAAATGCAGCATTGGGAATGATGCCAATATTCTACACATTTTATCCACTTGTTGTGATGTCAGCATTCATCAGCTCTTAAACCTTTCAGGTGTTTAAACCACCTTTGAGTCATAAGATTTTCCACATGTGCTTTTACTAGATTGGAAAAGCAAGCTGTTAAATCATTATTTAGACAACATCTGCTCTTCATGCCAAGGTAGACACTTTGATGAACATGAGGTTATGAGGTGCAAAATATGCCAAAAGCATAAATGAAATCATTGTAGCTTTTTTTCTTCTTAAAGCAATGGGTAAGGCAAAAATCTAATGTACACAATTTACCTGTTATCCTAAATGTATTCGAACAGCCAATACATGTTGTGTGTCTAAAGTCTGCTTCTTTAGTTTCGCACATGGTTTAGGTATGCAGTACACATGCTAGCTGGTTAGTCAGTATGGTGGTTGTAAGTCTCCACTAACTGTTACTTTTACTGATCACATACATCACTAGAAGTGGGATTATTCTTTTGCATTTCTGATTGTCTCTTGTGATTTCAGTCATATTCCAGTTTTATGCTGCATTTACATTTTTCCAGCAAGTTAATGCACTGCAACTTATTGGCTTTCAATGGAAAGCATCGGTTCCAACCGACACAGATGCGTGATGATGGGTCAACTGTGTTGAGTTTGGGAAATGTGGCACATCAAAAATTAAGCAGAGTTGAACTTTAGGCAAATGAATCCAGCCAATGCAATGCATCAGTCCAATCAGGTGGCAGGTGGTGTCTGAATGATTTGTGTCTTACACACTACATGGCTACATGCAAAAAAGTACGTGGACACCCCTTCTATTTAGTGAGTTTAGGTGTTTAAACTACGCTCATTACTAATAAGTGTATAAAATCAAGCACATAGCTGTACAGTGTTCACAGACAAACACTAGCAGTCGAATTGGTTGTATTGAAGAGCTCAGTGACTTTAACGTTACCAGGTCAGTTAATGCTCTACTAAACAGTGCTATTTTTGTGAAATGAAAGCAACTTGGACAAACAACTTTGGGGCAAAAGTTCTCCTGTTCAAGTATGACTGTGCCTCTATCCACAAAGCGAGGTCCATAAATACATAGTTTGATGAGTTTAGTGTAGAACTCCATTCAATTTTGGATAATATAACCCATGGCAAAAATTATGGAATCACCACTCTTGGAGGAAAATCTTTCAATTGTTTAATTGTGTAGAAAAAGTTAAATCACAGAGACATGCAACAAAACCTTTTTTTTCCAAAATTCCAACCTACCGGCATTAAGAGAACAATAAAAAAAGAAATATATATAATTGTTGTAGTCAGTCACAATTGTGTTTGTAGATCAAGTAGAGGAAAACATATGGAATCACTAAATTCTGAGTAAAATATTATGGAATCGCTCTGTAATTTGCTGTTATAAAACAAACACCTGCATTGGAGTAAATCTGCTAATTAGTCTTTAGTTAAAAAAGAATGATCACACCTTGGAGAACTGTTGCACAATGTGGATTGACATGAATCATGGCTCCAACATGAGAGATGTCAGTAGAAACAAAGGAGAGAATTATAAAACTTCTTCAAGAAGGTAAATTATCATGGAAAAGATGTTGGTTGTTCCCAGTGAGCTGTGTCAAAAATCTGGACCAAGTACAAACAAGATGGGAAGGTTGTAAAAGGGAAGTATACAGGTACACCAAGGAAAACATCAACACGTCAAGATAGAAAACTTCAAGCAGTATGTCTTGAAAACAGAAAAACAGAAAAACAACAAAACAAATGAGAAACAAGTGGACAGAAACGGGAGTCAATGTCTGTGACCGAATTGTAGGTAGTCGCCTAAAAGAAATGGGATTTACCTAAAGAAAAGCCAAACGAAAGGCATCATTAACACGTAAACAGAAAAGAACAAGGTTAGGAGTGTGGATGACTGCATGAAAGTAATCTTCAGTGATGAATCGTGAATCTGCATTGGGGAAGGTGAGGATGCTGGAACTTTTGTTTGGTGCCAGTCCAATGAAATTTATAAAGATGACTGCCTGAAGAAAACATACATTTCCACAGTCATTGATGATCTGCAGCTGCATGTCAGGTAAAGGCACGGGGGAGATGACAGTCATTACATTTTCAATAAATGCCAAAGTCTACATTGAAATTTTGGACACTTTTCTTATTCCATCAGCTAAAAGGATGTTTGTTGATGACTTCATTTTTCAACATGATAATGCATCTTGCCATAAGGCAAAGGACGTGAAAACTTTCCTTCAAGAAAGACATATGTCAATGGCATGGCCTGCAACTAGTGCAGATTTCAATCCAGTTGAAAATCTCTGGTGGGAATTGAAGAAAATGGTCAATAATAAGGCTCCAACCTGCATAGCTGATCTGACAACAGCAATAACAGACAGTTGAAGACAGATTGATGAAGAATACTGTTCGTCATTAGTTAAGTCCACACCTCAGAGAATTCAAGCTGTTCTAAAAGCCAGAGGTGGTGCAACAAAGTACTAATGGTGCAGTGTTTTTCTCATGATTCCATAATATTTTCCTCAGAATTTAGTGATTCCATATTTTTTTCCTCTACTTGATCTCCAAACACAATTATGACTGACTACAACAATTATATTTATTTCTTTTTTTTTGTTTTGTTTTCTTAATGCCAGAAGGTTGGAATTAAAAAAAAAAGTTTTTGGCATGTCTTTGTGATGTCTGTGTCTCTAACTTTTTTCTACAAAATTAAACAATTGAAAGATTTTCCTCCAGGAGTGGTGATTCCATAATTTTTGCCATGGGTTGTAATGATGTTTATTATGTTGACTTTATTCAAAAACTAATTACATTAATTAATTACATAACTATTGACTTAGTAAGCCAGCATTTCAATTGGATTTCACAGGGAACTCCCGTACAACATCCACATGCAGCCAACTTAAAAGGGAGTATGCGTCAAAGGCTGTATTCGTCTTACAGTGCTGTATCATCTTAGCTAATGTGGATCTTTGTGGTCACATTGCGAGTATATCTGTTCTTTGTCATCATGCACCATCGGCCTGTTTTGGTCCTGTTGCAGGTTAAGACTCTGTGTGGTATCTGGATCCTGCGTGTCTCAGGTACTCAGGAGGAAAGCACTCAGGGCCGAGTAACGGCACTTCAAACAAACCGCCATCTGCTTCAGATTACTGTGTCCAAAGCAAACTGCACACACCAATAAAACCCAAGAGAGAGAGAGAGGGCACATATAAATACCACCATCAGTCACCAGCACCACTTCATATGTTTAGAATAGCTTCTGAAAAACGACATTGTTCAGTACAGTATAAATATTCACAAACTTGGCTTCCATCACTGTCAAAATTCTGTGCTTTATGCATTATGAAACGGACTGTCAGTTCAGTCTATGGAGTACTTTGTTTTAATGGTGTATGTTTGGTCATTTCTATGCTGTACAGTTCCAGATGTTGAGTTTTAGAGGTAAATGTAATGGAAACATATTTGCTTAAGAGGTCTCAGAGGGAAAAGAACTAAACACTGGGCTTGTGTATAACATGCCAAACAACAAAAACAAAAGATATGCATCTACCATCCTGTAAAATATCTTTCAAAACGTCACCAACAATGGCAACTCTAACGTCTTATACCAAGGAAACTGACAAATGGTATATTTTACGATATAAAAATATGTGTGCTTTCAGATTTCCTTTAGTGATGACAAATCACCAGCCCTTGTGCATTTTTAATAAAAAAAAAGCAACTTAAAAAAAAAAAAAAAAAAAAAAGGACAGCTTCCTTATTATCTGAACAGCATGACATCTTCTGCCTACAGCAGTAAAGGTACAGCGATTGTTCCCATAATGAAGTGCACATAGGATATTATGAGCAACAGACATCTAATTACCTTTCCAATTTTCCAGCTTCAACTGCTGACTTCACTTCTCTGTCGCGTAGAGAGATAACATATTACGGCAGAAAAGCCGTGTGATGTGCAAATGACTAAGCAGAGAATATAAGTGCTTGTGAGTTTGGTGACACTTAAGACAAGCCTGAAATTACAAACAACAGGCTCCACTAGGCCAGCTGAATACACCATCATAGATTTCACTCGTCATGATGACACATTCATTTACATTACAAAAGCCACATGCAGAAACATTCCTTCTCTGAGTGTTCTGAAATGGACCAGAGTTGGCATGCAGTAAATACAACAGCCAAAACAAAGTCATTTGTGCTAGAAAAAAGGTGGGGTGTGGACTGTGCCCAGTTAAGCCCCATGAGTCTCCAGCTGCCTTATTGAGTAAAAAATGAACTGTTATTACAACACGCGTGCAGATATCTGTCTATGAAAACCGAACACTAAATTCAGTATTAAAGGAAATGCATTTCAATTGGCAGGACACTTTTGTTGCACAACAGGAATAACACCGATTAGCAGGCTGCATAAATGAATACCAACTGCATAGCAAGCATTTTATTTGAATAGGCAGCATTATAGCAATGCTAAGGAGTTGAACAGACAGGACTGCAGCAGGAGTATAGAGTTGAAAAGAGGGTTGTAGCAGTAGTACATAGTTTGGTTCAGGAGATTGTATTATGCACATTACAGGCAGCACTGCTATAGAATTGGGCAGCAGTGCTATACAGCAGGGTAGTTAGCAATGTAGGAGCAGTATGGCAGTAGCATAGAGCTGAACAGATTGCACTGTAGCAGTACTATAGAGCAAACAAATACAGTTGCAGTACTGCTGCAGTGCTCTTGCAATAGAATTGGTGACATGCACTGTAGCACTGCTATAGAGTTAACGAACAGCGCTTTATCTTTGGCTAAATAGCACTGTAGCAGTGGTATAAGGTTTGATAGATAGCATTGTAGCAGTGGTATTCAGTAGACAACAATGTACAAATGGTAAAGAGTTGAGTAGTAGTAGTAATGTAGGGTTGAGTACATAACACTGGATGATTGCATGGGGAGCTGAGCAGGAGTTCAGCAGATGACACTAGCAGCGGAAAAGAGTTGGGCAACACTGCAGCACTGATATAGAGTTTAACAGACAGCACTGCAGCACTAAGTTGACCAAGTGTAATTTTCACAGCAAGACAGAATTGAGTAGATCGCAGCAGTGGACTATACAGAAAGGCAGAAGTCACTAATGTCACTTCACATACAATAAGCAATTGTCTTTCATCAAGCTTTACAGATGGTCTTAATATCTGCTTAAGACTGGCCCAGCCAGCTTATAGCTATTCATTTCCCAAATAAAAAAAGTGGTGTGAAAAGCAGAGGTCAGTGAAGTGTCCAGCAGGGACACTGTGGAATCTAATTTAATCATTTTAAACTTAATCATTTAAAATAAATGTGTATAATCAAAATGCTGATGATGCAGCGTATTAAAGCTAATGTGTGGAACTACTGCAGAATAAAGGCTGTTTGTGAACAGTCTCATGGCGCTGTTCCCAGCAGGCAGTATTTACCTGAGTAAATAAGGCACACTGAGCTTCTTTTTTGGCATTGTTTGCATTCATTACTGTTTATTCAGCTGAGGTTATTCTCTTACGCAACATTTTAACAACTTTCAACATGCAATGGGACTTAAACCAATTAGCATTTTTTCTGTGGGAGATGTCTTGGAGTAGTTCCATATCAAAACATAATGCTGCTTTGTTTACCAGAGGTATAAAAACAGAGATTTTTCAGTTATTATTATTATATTCAGAACGTTTCCCACAAACAAAATAAACACACATACATATGGAGTTACATACACACATCTGTATGCAACTGCACTGCATGATTAGACAGAGAAGGCTTACAAAAGGTTACATTTGACACAGTAATAAAAGCAGACCTTTCTGAAAATGTGTCCATGGTAACAAGAGCGATATCTGTAGCACTCAGCTCAATGAAACAAACCGCAAATGTTAAGTGGGACTACTTAAAGCGCTTCATATGGGAAGTGTAACCCTGCATTTGCATCATATTTGTTGTACTATTTAGCAGTAAGTGAATAATATTTTAACAGCGAAAAGTAAACATACCCAAAGGGACTGGAGTTTATGGTAGCGCAGATAAGTATGTATCTTCAGACATCAAATGCCTGGCTGAAAAGTCCTCATCCCTGTCAGCTGACTCAAAATGGCATAACAGGTCGCTCTAAGCCATGAATGCGCCCAATGTGATCTTATTATATTACAAAATATGAATACTACTATTCAGGCCATGTATTCACATCAACTTTGTGGTGATATTCATCATCAGACCAATGTTTGTGAAAGGCAACTGAACAGATCAGTATTATCATACAACAGGAAGTTTAGTTTGATTTAAAAAAAGAGGAGTTTCTTACCTTGAATTCAATGTTCACATATGTTTTGTTGGTGCCACTTGCATCATTTCCCCAATGCAGGCAAAAGAACTTTCCCACAATCCAATGAGACTGTCATGCAATACCCATATACTGAAGGCAACAACAATGCCAACTCTTACAAAAAAATAATCTTGCCTCTTTCTAATATATAGCTAATGTGTCTGTTGAGCCTAAAGTATAAGAAATTCATATGTCCTAACACCTACAGTGGCACAGCGATCCCTGCTCACACAGCTGTCATCCTACAGGGCTATGATGCCAGCACAGCCCCAGGCATGCCCAGTCCACTTCAGTGTCAACAATGATCACAACTCCACTTTAGCTCCAATCCAGCACTTTCCCCTCACAAAACGACAACGTGTATGAGATAAAATGAAAGAAAAGCCTGAGATAAGTCAAACTGTCTGACTCGGCGTGGTGTTTTCAGAAGCATGCTTGACGGCTGTGGAGAGCTGTTAATCTCTGAGTGCAGGGTAAATCTGATCCTTCCACCCAGCACAGCAGTCTTGTACCAGGAGCATGTGAGACTGACTGGAAATATAGCTGTGATCAATAGGACACCAGAACATGCACTATCACTCAGTCTCTTTGCGAGGTTTTCAAAACTATAACATAGAATTTATACGAGTAGTTTAATAGTCTGTTTAACAATTACATAAGGGCTGAGCTGGTCACATGGATCTCTAGAAAAACATATTTAATGTCAAGATACTACATACACTGATCAGCCATAACATTATGACCACCTCCTTGTTTCTACTCTCATTGTCCATTTTATCAGCTCCACTTACTACATAGGTGCACTTTGTAGTTCCACAAATACAGACAGTAGTCCATCTGTTTCTCTACATACTTTGTTAGCCCCCTTCTTACCTTGTTCTTCAGTGGTCAGGACCCCCAAGGACCCTCACAGAGCAGAGAGAGAGAGAGAGAGAGAGAGAGAGAGAGAGAGAGAGAGAGAGAGAGAGAGAGAGAGAGAGAGAGAGAGAGAGAGAGAGAGAGAGAGAGAGAGAGAGAGAGAGAGAGAGAGAGAGAGAGAGAGAGAGAGAGATGGCACATAATAAACATGAGAGAAAGGGAGCTAATAAGCATGAGAGAAAGGGAGCTAATTCTCATAACAATGATTTATTTGTGAAAATGTCACCATAGAAATGCATTTTAATTCAACAGAATTGAGAAAAAGAGAGAGCAAGAGAAGGAGGGAGACAGAGATATTGCATACTAGCAAAGGTTATTAAGAGGGAAGCTGTAAAGGACAGCTAGAACAACAGTCAGTGATTTGAGCACTGACATGTTTAGTGATGAAACTTACATGGACCCAATAAAATGTATCAGCTTACGGATATCTGGAGGTCAGCAATATTCAGTGATTTCCCTGCAGGGAAGAGATTTTTATGATATGGTCCTGTAGAATTAATCACGATTCCCACTGTAGAGTCACCACATACATCAGTGTATATTCAATTTAAGCAAACACACACAGTCACACATAGAATAATCCATTGAGAGTTTGAGGAAGAAATGGCTGTATCACTTTCTTAGTACAAACCAATTCCAAAAACAATTGAGACAGTAAGTAAAATGAAGAAAAAAAAAAAAAAAAAAAAAAAAAAAACACAACAAAGCAGTGATTTATAAACATTTAGAAGTAATCTGTCAGGAATCAAACAGCAAAAGAGAGATATTTTACCTCATCAACTTTTTATTTTTAGATATACACTAATTCCAAATTTGAGGCTGTAACACATCCCAAAAAAGTTGAGACAGAAGCAATATAAGACTGGGAAGTTTGTGGAATGACCTGAAACATCTCTTAGGTAAACAGGTGAATAGCTAAAAGGTGATGCGATCATGAGTGGGTATAGCATTCAAGAAAGACTCAGACACTTTGCAAAAACCTGTGTGAGCAAATAGTCCAACAACTTCAGAACATTGCTCAACAAATGATTACAACAAATTTAGGGACTTCACTAATGTAATAACATTACAAAAAATTCAGGAAATCTGAGTAAGTGCCTGTGTGTAAAGAGTAGGGTCGAAATACAATACTGAATGCCAATGAATTCGTGACTGGAACAAAAAAAATCTCTCAGATAGTACTGCATTTAAAACCGACATGTGTCTGCAATTAATATAAGCATATGGACTCAGGAATACTTTGAAAAGATCTTGTCAGTAACCATTTTGCCAATGCATCTACAAAAAAATAGTTTGTCACTGTATCTGAGATGACACTGCATCTTCATCTAACTGAATGCAAGTTAAGACTCTACTATACAAAGAAGAAGCCATATATCAACAGCGTCCAGAAATGCCGCCAACTTCTTTGGGCTAAAGCTCATCCGAGACAGACTGATGTAAAGTGGAAACGTGCGCTATGATCTGACGAGTCCACCTTTCAAGCTTTTTTTTCTGAAATAATGGACATAATGTTCTCCAGGACAAAAAGTTAAAGGACCATGCTGACTGTTACCAACACAAAGTTCGAAAGCCTGAGTGGGTCACGCTAAGTGTCAATGGCAAAAGTAACTTGCACATCTATGAAAGCACCGTTAGCTCTAAGGGGTAGATATGCAGTCTGAAGCCACATATGCTGCCATCTAGACAACAAAGCAAAAGAACGCAGGTGCTGCTATACGTGTCACCCACTGAAAATACTTGCTGCATTATGAAGAACTATATGACAATGGAGACTTCAGACAGTTGAGCACCTGAAGTGTTATATCAAGCAAAAATGGGAGAAAAATAATTTTTTCCCCCCAACTACAACAACTGGCATCCAGCTTAAAAACAATTATTGAACACTGTTAAAAGGAAAGGTGATATAACAGTGGTAAATTTGGCCCTGTCACAACTTTTTTGGAAAATAAATGCAGTAAATCTCTCATCTTTACACTATTTTGAACTAAATCCAGGTAAGAAAGGATTTACAAATCATTGCTGTCTGTTTTTATTGACATTTTTCCTACTGCACCAACATTTTTGGAATTGTGTTTGTGTATTATTGGTTTGTGTGTGAAACCACTTTTTCACATTTGCGATAAATGCATTTTTCACCTATTTTGGAGGTCCCTCTGTTTTTGCATTCTGTGTTTTTCTTCTTCAATAATGTTGCTTGAATATATTTCAATAAATGCACAAAACCAAAAACAAATTGGATTTTAGTCTTGAGAGGAGAGCAAGCAAGTCAACATGTAAGTTTTTAACTGTTTAAAAGCATTTTTTGTGGCAGCTGTACATAATATTTAAATATCAAGAAAGCTACAGTTGTGACAGGAGGTTCCCTCTACTGTACTTTCACCTTATTGCTCGTTAGCAGCTCAGCATAGTCACAATTCACACTTACACATAATAAACACCAAGTTAGTATCCTAGTTAATCTGATAAATTTACAGAGGAAAATATGAGCGTTGCAGAATAGCTACTAGAGGGCCTGCACAAAAAGGTTAGAACAAACACTTGTGTAACAATATATGTAGGCATATGTATATTGTGTATGTGTGACTATGTATGTACGTGGCAGTATTTCCTAAAAGTCAGCCAAAGTTCACTTGCCCTAGTGTCCATGACAGGACAGTCATAGTAGATCTTTTGTTTTTAAGTTGTGTGTATGTGTGTGTGAGAGGGAAAGAGAGAGAGCGAGAGAAAGAGAGAGAAGATCTGTATGTATGGGAAAGCACTGTGCTGACATTTGCAGCTGCCCTTACTAAATCACACTGATGAATTCTCTGATAGTGAGGCTTAGCATGTCACATGCAGCCATAAGCTCAAACATTTGTAACATTTTTACCTGCCATGCATTACATTACACTGGTTTCTATCATGTTTTCTTCACCACCTCAGTCAAAGGTATGTGATTCTATTAAACATATAAATGTGTCAAATGGAAACCTGAATTAATGGATGTGCAAAATATATTAAGTCAGTGAGTCAGAGCTACTTTATCAAATTAGTTTTATGAAATGTCTTCAGACAAATGTCCACATAACATTTGTTTGCATTTATAAGATAAAGTGGACTGCATAAAAAGAAAAGTGGTTCTGGATGGAGTTTAGTGAAAGTTGTTCCTTTTCTTATCATTACTCCTATTACTAACAGTGACTGTGTGTATTACACACAGACACACACACACACACACACACACACACAGTATATATTACTGTTGTCGGAAGAAAACCTTGTAGTCTTGCAAAGAACTGGAGTATTCAAAAAAAAAAAAAAAAAAACACATTATAAGTACTAGTATTATGCGAGTTTAACTCCTCACGCTCTAGTTTGATGAGACATATGAACTAACCCGTAAGTTCACCTAAAGGAAAAATCTTCCCTGCTTACTGCTGTCCAGCCTGTCCTCCACCCGTCTCCTCCATTAATGTCATCACCACACAATAACAGCCTGTCTCAGTTGGGCTCCATATGTGCTTCTCTTTCACTTCTGACTTATGGCTTTGGGATAAGTATCAGCAGGTTCAGACTAATAGAGAGCAGTGCAAGAAAAACTGTCCAGTTGTAAAACAATATGAGTTTGAGTAGGAGTTCATAAAGTAAATTTTGCACAAAATTCTGCTTGCAGATCCTCAAATCCTCTAAAAGCACTAAATGGCTGTGAGTGTACTGAGGGGTCTCACTGAATAACCTAGAACTGAGAGATTGAGATGATATTTTCTGAGTGCTACAGATCTTGATCTTTATCTCACTACTCTCACACATTACAGATGCTGGCAATTGAATATCATAAAGTAGGGAAACAGGTGAGTGCCATGTTTGGGTATAAAGGGAGCATCCCTGAAAGGCTCAGTCCTTCACAAGCAAGGATGGGGCGAGGTTCACCACTTTGTGGACAACTGCGTGAGCAAATAGCCCAACAGTTTAATAAAGTTTCTCAACGTGCAATTGCAAGGAAATTAGGGATTTCATCGTCTACAGTCCATAATATCATCAAAAGATTCAGAGAATCTGGAGAAATCTCTGCAAGTAAGCGGCAAGACAGAAAACCAACACTGAATGGCCGTGACCTTTGATCCCTCAGGCGGCACTGCATTAAAAACCGACATCATTCTGTAATGGATATTCCCACATGGGCTCAGGAACGCTTCAGAAAACCACTGTCAGTGATCACAGTTCGTCGCTCCATCTACAAGTGCAAGTTAAAACTCTGCCATGCAAAGTGAAAGCCATATATCAACAACACCCAGAAACGCCGCCGACTTCTCTGGGACTGAGCTCATTTGAGATGGACTGACGCAAAGTGGAAAAGTGTCCTGTGGTCTGCTTTGAGTCCACATTTCAAATTGTTTTTGGAAATCATGGACGTCGTGTCCTCCAAGCTAAAGAGGAAAAGGACTGTCCGGATTGTTATCAGTGCAAAGTTCAAAAGCCAGCATCTCTGTTATGCCCATGGCAGGGTTAACTGACACATCTGTGAAGGCACCATTAATGCTGAAAGGTACATACAGGTTTTGGAGCAACATATGCTGCCATCCAAGCAACGTCTTTTTCAGGGATGTCCCTGCTTATTTCAGCAAGACAATGCCAAGCCACATTCTGCACGTGTTACAACAGTGTGGCTTCGTAGTAAAAGAGTGCGGGTACTAGACTGGCCTGCCTGCAGTCCAGACCTGTCTCCCATTGAAAATGTGTTAGCAGAAACCATATTGTTAACATATTATTACTTATTCTTGCCTCTGGAAAACTACTCCCACTTCCAAAGGAGTGAATTATCTAGGCTTACAGATTTCAGCTCAAATTATTGACCATAATAACTGCCAGTATGCAACACACACAGCAGTAGGGACTGAGTTAAAAGAAAAAGAAAAAAAAATGAATTTCCCTTTAAGGATGAAGAGAAACATACAGATCAACATTCTCCCCAAACTGTCTCAAGACTGTTGTACTCACTATTTATCAAAACTGTCTCTCATACTTGCAGGCTACATTATGCATTCAGTGTGGTGAATGGCGTGGTTACCACAGAGTCAGCTGTGGAGCAGAGAGTGTTTGCCTCAGCCAGGCCTGTGGTAATGTACCATGCAAACACAATAAGCCCACTGCTCTGAGATAAACCTGAGCCCACACTGGCCATTCGGGTACTTAGATACACTTCCCTAGCGCTGTGTTTGGACTGCTTGAAGATAATTGCTTTTTAATGGGTACAGATTGAAAGTCAGCAAGAGATCAAGATCTTTCTTTTGAGAGAGACGTGTGTAATTAATTTATAGTGCAATCAAGGGACACTTTCCCTTAGTGATGACAACCTTATGCTGGAAGAGAGAATAGTCTGGAGGTGAACTGCCCATGTGACACTGAACAGGAGATTTTATAATTCATACCTTACTGGACTGTTTCAGAACAGTCAAATTACTTCAGTACTGTTTTAATTTCAGTCATATGCAAAAGGTTTAGAAATAAAACATAAAATACAAGCCACAGCTCTTCCATATGACTCATTTTAAGTTTGTTAAAAGCATCAAATAGACAATTAAAATTTGCAGAACTGTGTCCTCTGTAGAAAATGTGTTAACTTACTTTGACTTAGAAAATCAATAAATGTAATTTGACCTCAGGCACCCAAACCTATGCATACTGCTGTACAGCTAGAAAATCTGCACCAAGTGATTGCTTTTCTGCACTCAATTCAGTTTAGCCAACAATTAGTGCCATAAAATGAGCGATTAATTAAATTGTCTATTATTGTCTTCAACAATTAAAAGCAAAAGCCTAAAACCAAATGAGCTGATCAGCTATTTTGCGTCATGGCTTTTGAAAATAGGTGGAGATGATCTTGATAATTTTCATAATAAATTTTATCAAATTATATTACGCTTTTCTTAGCACAGTCAATATTGTAAGTACTTTAAGAACACTGAACAACTGCACATTTTATTATACAGAGAGTAGAATTTGTCTTTTAGTTTATTTAGATTTTGTGTGAAATTAATGCATTCCTAGTTTGACAGTTTTTGTAAATGTAGATACTGGGCCTTTTTATGTCTGTTAAAACTTATCAAACCTCAGAAAAACTAAATATTGTAATACATGTTGTGTACTGTGAAAATGTGTTGAAACATTACCCACTAAATACTGTTACTAAAACAGGAATAGCCAAAGCTCAAATAAACATTACTTACTGCTGCTCAAAAAACAGCTTTACAGAAATCCAGATCCAAGCACCTAACAGAAAAAAAAAAAAAAACTTGGTTGACAGAGGCAAGTTGTGCCCTGTGTTGCTTGAATGTCTATCTCTCCAACTATTACAAGGTTGATACAGGATGATGGAGTGGTCAAACTTGGGCAAGTTGACCCATAAGATGTGTGTTGAGTGAGCCATTGCCAGATTGAGCTGATAAGGCTGAAGTGTCCTGTCAGACCTTCTTACCCTCAAACCCACAGAGCCTGGGTCAAAGGCCAAACTGTTTGTTTGAGATGGTAGTTGAGCGACAGGTCATTCTTATGTCTAAAGGAGAACATTTAGAAGTAATAACTGCACTGATTAGGAGGTCTACCAATACAAGCAAATGAGGCGTGACATGTATTAACCATCTTTATGGTCATTTATTGCCATTTTCCTTAAGTATATGCCGACAGCAATCAGTCAAAGAATCCTGAGCACAAATTTAATTCTGTATTACATGTATGTGTTGAACATGACAGAGCTTAAAAACAGTTTTGTGATAGAGTCTGTCCCTGCAATTCCTTGTGGTGCACCCCCCAGTTTGAATACCTCCTCCCTAAAACTATGAGGACCTGTATGCAGGCCTTAATTTTAGCGCTATACTCCCCTTACTACATAACTTTCAAACCAATTTCATAGTGGTTACTGAATAATTCATAGCAGCTACTGAATAGGTCTGAAGATTAATGGCTAAATAATAAGCCTAGGGTCTAAAGGGTTGATTGGGGTAAGAAATGGCAGTTTAAAGCCAAAGGTGTTCTACTGAAGCTTTGATGTCTGTAGCATATGTGCCCTTTGCTGAAGTCCTAATGACCTCAGATCATCAGTCGTTTAGACTTCGTGCATGATCAAGACTTCAGCAGAACTCAATACAGATGAACCAGCCTGAAAGCTGTAACTCTACACTCACCCTTAAGCCCCCCCGAGAGACCACAGAGCGCATTTCAATCTGAAATGTCTTACTTAATCAGCATCTTATGATACTGATCTTATAACTATTTTTTATCATTATCTTATATTTTTTGCATCTGACATGCTCAAGTTGAACAAACCTCATCTTCAAAATGGTAACTTTCTGTTAGGTGAAAAAAAATTACCTTTAAATGTACCTTCATTAATTTCCACTGCATAAAAGATAAACCAACTGCAGGAAAAAGGGAAATGTCAAAGAAAAATAAGCAGAAAAACAAATGTTTTCACAACTGTAGCTCAAAAAATGGTTAAAATGCCTAAGCAAGCAAAGTTTATTTATATAGCACTTTTTACAACAGGTGCTGTCATAAAGCAGCTTTACAGAACAATCAGTATTACAGAAAGAAAGAAAAAAAGTCCGGGTCAGAGCCCCCATGAGTGTCGCCAGTGGCAAGGAAAAAATCCCTAAGGGCAAGAGGAAGAAACCTTGAGAGGAACCAAGACTCAGAAGGGGAACCCATCCTCCTCTGGTCGATACCAGATAGCAAACATTGTTATTATGAAGTATTAAAGAACAAAATGGGGAAAAAATGAAGGAGTTTGATTAGCTTATGATTATGCAGCAGCAGCAACAGCGGAGGTCAAGCTGATGGCTGGTGAGCAGTGGCACCCGATCAGGGCAGAAGGACCAACAGCATCAGACGCACAGGATGGGCAGCTGTTCAACTCGGCAAAGAAAAGAAGAAAAACAGAGTCAATTCTGTAAAGAGTGACTGATCACAGATTACAGTATAACAGAGCAGCAGAGACTCCGGCAGGTCTAGCTCCGACAGGGAAGACTAATTACCAAAGGCTTGACTATACAAGTAAGTTTTTAGCCTAGACTTAAAGACTGAAGCTGTGTCGGCTCGGGCCCAGAGAAGGCGGCGGCGTTTCTGGGTGTTGTTGATATACGGCTTTCGCTTTGCATGGCAGAGTCTTAACTTCCACTAGATGGAGTGACGAACTGTGTTAACTGACAATGGTTTTCTGAAGTGTTCCTGAGCCCATGTGGTAATATCCATTACAGAATGATGTCGGTTTTTAATGCAGTGCCGCCTGAGGGATCGAAGGTCACGGGCATTCAACGTTGGTTTTCTGCCTTGACGCTTACTCGCAGAGATTTCTCCAGAGTCTCTGAATCTTCTGATATTATGGACTGTAGATGATGAAATTCCTAAATTCCTTGCAATTGCACGTTGAGAAACATTGTTCCCAACAATGTTGTTCACAAAGTGGTGAACCTCGCCCCATCCTTGCTTGTGAACAACTGAACCTTTCAGGGATGCTCCCTTTATACCCAATCATGACACTCACCTGTTTCCAATTAACCCGTTCACCTGTGGAATGTTCCAAATAGGTATTTTTTTGAGCATTCCTCAACTTTCCCAGTCTTCTGTTGCCCCTGTCCCAACTTCTTTGGAACGTGTTGTAGGCATCAAATTCAAAATGAGTAAATACTTGCAAAAAATAATAAAGTTTATCCATTTGAACATTAAATATCTTGTCTTTGTAGTGTATTCAATTGAATATAGGTTGAAAAGGATTTGCAAATCATCGTATTCTGTTTTTATTTGTGTTTTACAAAACGTCCCAACTTCATTGGAATTGGGGTTGTACTTTATACTTTACTTTTGCAAGGACAGATGATTCACCCTTTACATTAATGAACTGATAGCGTTCAGTGAGGTAGGACCTGAACCAGGAAAGAGCTATTCCTCTTATCCCTGCAAGGTTTTCCAGTCTATCTAGTAAGATAGCATGGTCTGTTGTGTCAAATGCTGCACTAAGATAAAGAAGAACTAGCAGAGACACATTTTCTTTGTCAGAGAATAATAAAAGATCATTTACAATTTTTACTAGTGCTGTTTCTGTACTGTGATGCAGCCTAAAATCAGACTGAAATTTTTCAAATAGATGATTCCTATGCAAATAAGAGGTTAATTGTTTTGCTATCGCTTTTTCCAAGATCGTGGATATAAAGGGGAGATTCAAAATAGGTATATAATTTCATAAATCACAGGGTTCGAGGTTAGCTTTCTTACTCAGCAGTCTAATTACTGCAAGTTTACAAGTTTTTGGGATATATCCAAGACTAAGTGAAGAGTTTATTATTGACAGAATAGGCTTGGTTATTTCTGGTAAAATTTCCTTGAGTAAACCTGTAGGAATCGGATCTAAAATTGCGGAAGAGACCATTTTAACTAGTTCAACTCCTTCATTCCATCACATTACACCTGTCCTTCAACAGCTCCACTGGCTCCCTGTTAAATATAGGATCGAATACAAAATTCTCCTCCACACATTTAAGGCCATACATAATCTTGCCCCCCCTTATCTGTCAAATCTTCTCCAAATCGCAACTTCTACCCGCTCGCTCAGATCCTCCTCTTCCATTCATCTCTCTGTACCTTCTGCTCGTCTGACTACCATGGGGTGCAGAGCTTTCAGCCGCTCTGCTCCCAAACTCGAACTCCCTCCCACCTGACATCCGTAACATTGACTCTTTTCCTCTTTTCAAATCAAGCCTTAAAACTCACCTGTTCAAATTAGCCTACTCTCTCTGTTGATTTTTTTTTTTTTTTTTTATATAACCCTACATTTTGTACAGTGTCCTTGAGTGTCGAGAAAAGCGCTTTTAAATTTAACTTATTATTATTATTTTCTTTAAGTAATGTAAATGATTCCAGCCTCTAGGCTAGCATTATAAGGCAGCAGGTTTGTACAGTTTAACTGTGCGTTCTAAATTTTCTGCCTAACTTTTTTCCGATTTTTTTTCACTAAAGAAATTCATATAATCATTGCTGCTATAGGCTAATGGCATCTGGGGTTCAGTAACTTTTATTCTCTTATTTTAAAAATTGTGCTAAATAGTGTCTAGGATTATTCTTATTGTTTTCTATGAGAGAGGAGAGATAAACTGATCATGCTGCAGGAAGATCTCTTCTATAGTCTATAAGGCTCTCCTTCCAGGCAGACTGGAACACTTCTAATTTAGTCAGATGTCATGTTTGCTTTAGTTGTCTGGCAGTATGTTTTAACGCTTGGGTATGATTATACCAAGGGGGTTGTTTTATCTGCAATACCATTTTAATTTTGTAATGGAGCCACATTATCTAGAGTAGATTGAAAAGTATCCTCTAAGCACTTGGTCAAAATTTCTAACTCGGTAGGGTTAGATGGACAGCTGGCAGAAACTGATAACCGCAGAAGGTTTCTGATAAAGCTGCCAGCTGTGGAGCAAGTTATAGTCCTCTTAATATGAGAACATTGTGACGAACGCACATTTCCACTAAACTGAATTTATGAGATTAAATAATGGTCTGAGACTGCTGTGCTCTGTTGGAGAATGGCTATTTAGTTATCTATGTCTATGTGTGTTGGCCCTTTTATAATTTGGGTGAAACCTATGGAGTCTATGATAAAAGCCTTAGTGCGTCATGAGGACTGTCAAAGTGGATATTCAAATCTCAGACAATTATTATTTTACTTGAAAACATTATTAAGCTTGAGAGAGAATTACTCTAAGAACTGAGAATATGGCCCGGGCGGCCTGTAAATTGTAATTAATAAAAATGAATTTTTATTTATTCCTTGATCAAGTATATTAAGTAAAAACTTCAAAAGAAGAGAATGTATATCCCACTTTCTGGCTCACGCCTAAAGTATGAATGGTTGCTATACTTCCACCCCGGCCGCTTAAACAAGGGCTATGTGTATAGCTGTGGCCTGTGAGAGTGACTTCATTTAGACCAAGGTATTCATCGGGTCTAATCCACGTTTCTGTGAGGCACAGAGCATCGAAATTGTGATTGGTAATAGTTTAATTTACAATAATGGCTTTAGATGTAAGGGACCTTATATTAAGCAGTCCTAGTTTTAGACCAAAGGTGTGGTCATTGCAAGCTGGTATAACTGGTCTGATTTGAATCAGGTTACTAGAGCAAACTTTTTGAAGATTTTTGATGCGTCGTTTTATTCGGGGAACAGACAAAGTCTCAACTGGGAGGAAACTAAGTGATGTCTCAAGGCAGTGGGCTACATGAGGATTTGTATTTCTAGAATAAGTATTTGTATTAGCACTTGTCTTATTTGCAGTATAAGTGCTAGCAATTGACTTATTTATAGCAGTAACACTAGCATTATTAGCTGTAGTGTTTCTATATTTGGCACTACTTATGTGGCCTTTGCCAAGTCAAGACCTGATAGACCTTCAAAACTGTCACCAACAGTACTTAAGGTTTTCATCTTTTAGACAGAGGAGAAAAATCAAGCTCCACTCTTACATCAGATAAGAAAAACCCACAGCTGTTTCTGTCCTTATGTCCTTTCCATCCTGCCATTGTGAGAAGATAAGTCAAAGCTATGGGTCTGAAAAGAAGCTATTAATGAGAACAGAAAAAAAAGCCAGTCCAACAAGAAGCTGTATCCAGACCTCAACACCACTGAATGTGTTTGAGATTTACTTAAGTGATAAATGGTAAAAAAATGCAACCAAATTCTAGATGGTCTAAAAGGGTGGTTTCTGACTTTTTACAAAGTACTACCCAGTACTAGAAAGTATTTATTATGGTCCAGTAAATAAATTAAATGGAGTTGCTGGTGACAGTATGCTTTGGCATGCAAGTATTCGTTACTCTCTTATGAACGTCTTTATGTCTCAGTCTGCCTTCTGAAGAATGAAGATAAGATGAGAACAGGCTTTTTTGCACTACTAGATTGTGCTCAGAATATATCATTTATCAAAGTGGCTTGTAATGACAGCAGGAAGAGAGACAGAAATTGGAACGTATGCTTGTGTGCTTCCTGTGAATTAAGCCATCACTCAGTGAGTGTGTGTATGTTGTGGCAGAATAGCAGAATGTTGTGGAATCGCGGTGGAGAGACAGAGGATATAAATCAGAAGTGAGCTCAACAGGTAGTCATTACGTGCTCACAGTGAACAACTGTTTCTCCCTCTCTCGCATTCCTTCAGCCCACTGCCCTCAGGACACTGTCAATATTCCACTCTGTCACTGACTCTGTGATAGGGGCCTTCCAAGAACTTTATCCCCCTCTCTGTGACTTCTTCCTCTGACTTCTCGCTCGCTTGCGCTCTCTCTCTGATCACTACAGTCTTGTTCACATCTGGATAAGTGTAATTGGCCTGTAATACTGTGCCAAACACCTTGAGCACCGCCTTGATATTTCAATCTTGTACATTTTCTGTGGCATGTGTTTTGACAGCTTAATCCTTGCTCTTCTTTACGCTACATGTGATGCACAAACCAGTGCAGGAATAAAACGATTAACCCATTATTGATAGGTTTTTAGATGAGGGGCCTGTACCTAAATAAATGGAACTGTAAGTAAATAAAGCTACATTCTCACAGCAGGTAAAAGTGGCCCAATTCTGATTTTCTCACCAAATCCAATTTTCTGGCAAGGCATGTTCACAGTAGCTTTTAAATGTGACCTATATCTGACATTATGCACAAAAGAACATCCAGGCATAAACAATAAACAATGGAGTCAAGAGTAACAGACACTCCTGGACCTTTCAGTTTCATCTTCACCAGCGTCACAGGAGCTAAGAAGACATTTCAATGGCTCATAGCTTGGTTTGTCACCTAGAATGCGTTCGAGCTCACTGTAAAAAGGGCACATTATTGACCACAGCTACTAAGGTGATTTGCGTCCTTGGTTTCTTTTAACTTCGCATTCAGTCTTTCAACTTCTCTTTGACGCAGCAGCCTCATTGTCTTATGACCGCGTTCGGACATTTTTTTCAAAAGTCTTAGAGCGGTTATGTCAAGTGTCTTCTGATTCTGCTTGTACAGAAACATCACTCCAAATATTTATAAAGTCTCCGCAGCGCAAAATTACTGCACTGCTGCGCATCAGATACATATAGGATTTCACTAACACATATGAATGTGTCCCAAACCAGAATTGAAAATATCAGATTCAATGCGTTTTTGATGTTTGCGCTGCCACACGGATGACACGTGTCACGCATGAAGAAAAATACCATATTTGGGCCAAATTTGCCTGCTGTGTGAATCAAGTCTAAGTAACTTATTCACTCGTTCATGTTTAGGTGAATCTACACAAGGGGGAGTTAGGACTCATACGTCTTATGGTTCTTCGTAAGACCAGAGACCCCATAACAAGCAGCATTAGCTTAAGCCAAGACATTTACTTTTTTTTTTTTTAGCCTGATAAATTCCTTGAACATAACAGATATTAAAGAGAATGCATTTGAAGTTGTCCTTTCAGAGTTCTGCCATTTTGATTTATTTTATTCATGAAATTGTTCACCAAAAATATCCTCACTTTAATTTTTGCCTCTATTTTTGGAGCACAGCCTTAGTGGCTGTGACATGGCAGACATCCCTCAAGAAGAAGGGCTAATTCCATGCCAATGGTTATAAAAATTTTAGAATAAAACATTATGCACTCGTTTTGGCCAAATGTATTGTAACCTGCAGTTCACTTCTTCACTCTTGGATACAGAACTGAACTGTAAACTTTAAAAATGCAGATTACAATAAATCAAGCTTTTCTGGGGTTGAAAGGGAGTATTTTTAGATTTGAAAAACAGCCCATAAATTTTACATTTGGCCAAAATGAGTGCATACTTAAGTGAACAGAATTCTAATGAATGATTTCTTTTTTTTGTTTTTATTTTTATACAATAAATTCTGAGATGGAGGCAGATGATCCGCTGTGGCAACCCCTAAAGGGAGCAGACGAAAGAAGAAGACATTCTGAGACGAAAAGTAACAGAATAGCTTTACAATAAAAATACAAAGTAATCATATTCCATTACAGAAAAACTACTTAACAGATACACTATAAAAACAGGGAGAAACAAAAGCTCTCTCAATGATTTTCTTGCCTGTGGTTATCTCCACAACTTCACTCTGTAAGTAGCCATGGTTTTATCTGATTATGACAACAATGCTTATTTCCACTCATTTTACTGAAAGAGCCTTTAACCTGTTAGCTTTCTGCAATTGTACTATCCCCAAAGCTGATCTGGTCAGCCAGGATTGACTTAACTCATTTACAGATACACTAACATGTTATCTAATATTCTTACCTAGAACTGTTTAGCTGCCAACATGTGACATGATGCATTCACAGCACCCTGCTATTGTGGGTTTCTTCTCTTTCAATCAGACATGCAAAAGCAACTTGAGCGATAATAGCTCCACTCTGCAGACATTTTAAATAAATAAAAGGGGTTATGAATAAGAGCAGATTTTTCAATAACAGCTTTTGAGTTTAACTTCAATTGCACAAAATTCAAAAAACAAACTCATTTAGACTGTTTCTTTAGGTTGGCATGAGTGTAGATGTGTCCTATCACTCTTGTTTAAATCTTCAAGATAGCATGTTTCATATGACACAGACTATAAACTAATTAGATAAAACACTTGAAGACACACATGCATATGGATAAACACCCAACAAAGTGCATAAGCTGGTGAAATATCAGACTTGCGACATGTAGACTTGGCGCCTAGATAGATAAGCATGGACTGGGCTTGACTGAATGTATGACGTGTACATGACAATGCTCAGAACGGAATACACCAACATCTGAACAGACATTAGACACACTTCATGCTTGAAAGATCAGCAGCATGTCACACACACAGAGCGACACTGTCTGATGACCAATATATATAATTTTTTGTTTACATGTAAACATGTAAAATGCACTTAAATTCTATTTGCATTGTCTATTGGCCAGATAATATTTGCTGCTTCAGCAATCAGCCAACAAATTCAACAAACAGCAGTAGCACTTTATAATGCTCTAGAAAGACTGCATGACATGTTCCCTGGACATTGTCAGACTGAAATGGCGGCTTCTGTTGTTTAAATGTTGATTGCACTAACGCAAAATGAAAAGGCAGAAGGCTTCATAGCTAAAAAATATATACTTAACGTCTGCTATGCATGTGTCTTAATGATCACATAACTTGTATAATCTTCTTTGAAACCAGTAAATTAACAGTACACTAAGCAAATGATCTGCCACTGGTAGCAAAAAGCTGTCAGAATTTCATGCCTCTTAGTGAAGGCAAAAATGTTTGCAGTGCACAATAACAATCTTGATGCTGTATTTTTGTCTACATGTTTGCCTTTGTCTGTTGTAATCAATATCCAGCAATGTGCAAAAGTCTGACATACCAAAATAACTGTAATAGGGCTTGCAATATCCACACAAAGATGAATAGTTCAACCACATCTCAAAGGCATTTATTTGAAAATTGCTTTGCTTTCTTTCCACATTACACAAATTCTGAAGACTCTTGTGACTTCTTTCTTTTCTGTTATTTTCATTGCTCTTTATCAATGTTTTGGTGTCTAGTTTATTCTTTCTATGCAGGCTTTGTGAACCATCTTGCTTCCATTTCTATTTTTATTCTTTTCTCATCTCACCCTTTAAAATACACGTTTTGCTTTTCTTTTGCTTTCTTCTCACTCCTGTAAAGCAGGGAGCTTTCTGAAAAACAGTGAAGACAGATGAGCCAAAGGATTTTAAAGTGTTTTGTTCTTTTTTGTGTATTCTGTATTCTTTACTTTCTTCCTTATAAATAAATTATAAAATGAAGAGAGAGCATGAATTTTAGACAAGAAATGAATCCCACTACATTATGTTTTGCAGCCTATAGGTTTATGGATTCTTAACTCGGGCTTCTGCCCTTGGTTGCCCTGGATTCAAAAATTAGTGATGAATCAAGGGCATGTTCCTCTACCTGTACTTCTTATTCATTCCTTTCTTTTTTCTTCAGTGGTAATTTGTTCTGAACAATAAATAAACAATGCGCCTTCAAAAGCTCTCAAACGCACAGCCTGAAATATTAATTAGATTTGCTTACAGAAAGAAAGAACGAGAGAGAACCACTTGCAGTTTAGGAACAGGTAAATATTTCATAGATCATTTCTAACCTTGTGAAGACATTTAATTGAGTCGAGGAAAATTTAGCGTGCAGCAGTTCAGAAGCACATCCATTTCACAAGGTGGACGGGTGTATAATTACCCGGAAGAGTCAGGCAGCACTCACTTCTGCAGGAACTGGCACATGCACCGCAGGCCTGCAGTAAAGAATGCATGAATTCACTGAAGCAAGTCTGCTGCAGCAGTGAATCACACTAGACACCACTAGACTGTTATTCACTGACCATTCACCCAGAAATAGCCTTCTGCTGTAGACTCACTTGTACCGCCACTGCAGGAGGACCTGATAATGCTTAACTGAGTGTATTTGTCTGTGCGGTCACATTCAAAGCCTGTTAATCTGAAAGACAGAGAGCCAATGGGACTAGAGATGACAGAGACTGTCAGTCAGCACAGCACTGGCAGAACAAAGCACATTAACAGTAATGACTTCATTAACTCAGGAACTGATGAAAGGACATTGGGATGCCACACATAAAAGAATGACAGGTAATCATAACAGTATCAGCATCACAACTCTTGCTCAAAGAAATTTCCAACCAGCTGAGTAAACAGGGTTTCTGAACTCCCCAACCAAACACATGACACAGCCTGATGGCCTTACTGGCCAAGTCAGTTTACTCACTGCCCAAACAGACCCCATTAGCAAGCACACTCATCCCTCCAGACTGCACCCAACTGGGCCTAATCAATCCTGCTGTAATATCCCGGTCCTATCAGCTAGTGCACTCTTTCACTCTTTGTATTCTACAGTACTCATAAGACTGAAGAGCTCTGACTTACACACAGTGGAGTATGACGCGAAGGGAAAGATGTGAATATCTGCTTTGACCACTGTGGGTGGTACAGGAAGAGGAAGCAGTTCCACAGAAGACTCAGCATTGATAGATGAGATTTCCCATCAGTCTAAAACCAGATATTTCCTCCAGCAGCCCCATGTGGTCTTCATGGCAATCCCCTCACTTGGCCTCACCCACAGAAGTCCTACTAAGTCTAAATGTAACAGTTGAGAAGTACATTCAATTTCAGATTCAATTACATACATTTCAAAAGATTCAATTACACATGACTCTTTAGAACAGGACTTGATTATCTTTGATTATCTTTGGACTGATTAAGAATCATTTTTAAGTAATGTTGGATGTAGAAATTGTCTACATCAAGGTTTTTAAGGGGGAAAGGGGGTATTTTTATATTTAAAAAAAGCCCACAAACTTAACATTTGGCCAAAAATCAGTGCACACTTAAGTACAGAATTCTAAATCTAAAAAATAGTTTTTATTGTTCTATGACAAAGTCTGAGATGGAAAGTAAAAGAATGGTTTTATAACAGGAATACACACAAAGTAATGGTATTCCATTAGAGAAAAATGACAATTTGCTTACAGATAGATTCTAAAAACAGGGTGATTACTTTAACACCACTCCTACATAGCTCACTTTGTGATTTTCTTGCCTGTGGTTATCACCACAACTTCATTCAGTAAGTAGCCATGGTTTTATCTGATTATCACTATGACGATGCAAATTTTCACAAAATTAAAGAGGATTTGACCTGTCTATCCCCAGAACTGATCTGGTCAACCCACATCTACTTGTTAAACCACTTACCTTGAATAGTTTTGCTACCAATATGTGACATGAAAAGCGACTTGATTGCTAATAGCTCCCCTTTGTGGAAATCTTTAGGCATAGGCACTTTAGGCATATAGGTCGTTCCTAGAAAAGAATGCCATCTGAGGAAAGCACACATTCCATGTCTTGTATTAGAATCAGAAATTTGTTAACAAGTGAGTACACGTATATATACACACACACACATACATATAAAAATTGTCCCTAGGTGTGAGTGTCTGTCTGTCTGCCCTGCGATGGATTGGCGACCTGTCCAGGGTGTATACTGCCTTCTGCCCGTGTGTGTACATACATACATACATACATACATACAGAGCTCAAAAAAATAAAGGGAACACTCAAATAACACATCCTAGATCTGAATGAATGAAATATTCTCATTGAATACTTTGTTCTGTACAAAGCTGAATGTGCTGACAACAAAAATCATCAATGGCAATCAAATTTATTAACCAATGGAGGCTTTGGAGTCACACACAAAATTAAAGTGGAAAAACACACTACAGGCTGACCCAACTTTGATGTGATGTCCTTAAAACAAGTCAAAATGAGGATCAGTATTGTGTGCCTGTATGACCTCCCTACAATGCCTGGGCATGCTCCTGATGAGGTGGCGGATGGTCTCCTGAGGGATCTCCTCCCAGACCTGGACTAAAGCATCCGCCAACTCCTGGACAGTCTGTGGTGCAACGTGGCATTTGTGGATGGAGCGAGACATGATGTCCCAGATGCTCAATCGGATTCAGGTCTGGGGAACGGCCTCCAAAGAAATGCCACCCCACACCATTACTGACCCACTGCCAAACCGGTCATGCTGAAGGATATTGCAGGCAGCAGATCGCTCTCCACAGCGTCTCCAGACTCTGTCACATGTGCTCAGTGTGAACCTGCTTTCATCTGTGAAGAGCACAGGGCACCAGTGGCGAATTTGCCAATCCTGGTGTTCTCTGGCAAACGCCAAGCGTCCTGCACGGTGTTGGGCTGTGAGCACAACCCCCATCTGTGGACGTCGGGCCCTCATACCATCCTCATGGAGTCGGTTTCTAACCGTTTGTGCAGACACATGCACATTTGTGGCCTGCTGGAGGTCATTTTGCAGGGCCCTGTTCCTCCTTGTACAAAGGCAGAGGTAGCAGTCCTGCTGCTGGGTTGTTGCCCTCCTACGGCCTCCTCCACGTCTCCTGATATACTGGCCGGTGTGGGTTGTAGAGTCCATCTCATGCTACCACGAGTGTGAAAACACCACCAACATTCAAAAGTGACCAGAACATCAGCCAGAAAGCAGAAAGGTCCTGAGAAGTGGTCTGTGGTCCCCACCTGCAGAACCACTCCTTCATTGAGTGTGTCTTGCTAATTGCCAATAATTTCCACCTGTTGTCTGTTCCATTTGCACAACAGCAACTGAAATTGTCAATCAGTGTTGCTTCCTAAGTGGACAGTTTGATTTCACAGAAGTTTGATTTACTTGGAGTTATATTGTGTTGTTTAAGTGTTCCCTTTATTTTTTTGAGCAGTGTATTAACAAGTCAAGACTGTTATGTAACAGTTTAGGATTTTGGAATTGGCCCATTTTACTGTCCTCTTTCGATTTCCATTTGACTTTTGGAGACAAAAGTGTTGGAGGTTCAGGGTGGGTCAGTTCTTTTTGTTCACTTATGTAAAATTCAGTTTCCATTATATCTTAAACTGCATGTAAGACTGGTAGGTCATTGCAAGGGATCAGTTACATATTCCAATAATGGTGCTACAACGAAAACTGTGCTGCTTGTGAAAGTTTACAGCAGTTCAACTCGCTCACCTCGTTTGTCCGTCTCTCACTCATTTCTCTCCATGCTCCTATCTCTGCCTCCGCTCTCCTTCTGACTACTAAAAAAGGGAGAACGACTTTGACGCGTGCATTTTTATGTATAGAGCCCACGGTCTTAAACAGCACAGACTTATTTGGGAACTATACTCATGAAACAGGCACCATTACAAACTCAGACCCGGCGAGAAAACGGGAACCTGCTGTTTAACGGCGTAGCAGCGCAACGTTGACCATTAGGCTTAACACCTGTACGTTTAACGAGAGAGAGAGAGAGAGAGAGAGAGAGAGAGAGAGAGAGAGAGAGAGAGAGAGAGAGAGAGAGAGAGAGAGAGAGAGAGAGAGAGAACGAACGAACGAACGAACATACATGGCTTAAAGTAGCAAGCTAACGTTACCTGTGACGGCTGTTTTATGCTTCAAATAGCTAGAACATTCCGTGCCTTGGTAAATTTATCCAAAATGGCATAGGCTACTAAAATGAACTCGAAAACTTAACAGGAACTTTTGGGAATTGTAGCATTTTAAGCACTTTAACCAGTCAGTTTCTCACCTTCTGTGTCTTAGTCCTCCGGTCCTCAAGGAGCCTGAACCAATTACTAATCAGGAACCAATCAGAGGCGTCGTGCATCGTTTTGCATTTTTATGATGTCATCACGTATACGTCGCACAGGAAGTATTGTACAGTATTTTACAGAAATATAAAATATATTTTTATACAAACTATGAAGGTATTTTCATCAAACCTATCAAATACAAATAACCAAGTCCTTTTTTTGGATTTGACATATTTTAAATATTCTATATAATTATAAATCCGGCCCGTCCCTGCGACCCGTCCCACGAAGTGGACAGAGAAGACGTCACTGAAAGGTCACATGCAATGAACTGTTGAACTGAGGTTAAAAGGTAGCTTTTGATAGCTCCACTTAGCTCTGAAACATGTAGATTTGAGAAAGATTTTTCTCTCATCTTTATTTCAATATAAGGCAAGTAAGACAAGTAATCAGACTACATTACTTTATAAGAGCCATTGTTTGCATTAGGTTTCAGATGACCTTTTATTAACAGGCAATCTGAACTGGAATACAATTTTATAGCTCGATATTTTCCTAAAGTTGACCCCTTCTGTTAGGGCACCAGAAGCACCACTTGTTGAGAGAGGAGATTGTGAAATCCGGGTGTGAACACTGACCTTGAACACAGTCTCACGATATTCACTGTTCCAGGCTGGAGGGTGATGTGAGGTCACGCTCTGTGGACTGACGGAAAGAGTGAAAGTTGAGGAGTTCAACCTCTCTCTAATCTTATCTCAGACTGCTTGACCTCTCTTCCAGCTGCCCAGACTTACTGTCGATAGTGATGTTTCTCAAAACAATCAGAAGGGATGGAGAGCATGACTTCAGTTTATGATTACAGTCATGGGATGGCGGATAAGACTGTGTTTGTGTGTTTATGTGCTTCAGTGCTGAAGTGAGATTATGAGTTTTGTACTGCATGTGCTGAATATCTCTGCTTTAGTCTGTAAAACAGCTTAACTCTTGGTTTTAGGTAGCAGTAATTCCAATGCATTCCACTGCATCATTATCATTCCAATTGAAAAGTCTAGGTCAAAATTACAGGTTGATCCACACACATTGTACAAATGCCTGGACACAGAGCTGTAGAAGAGAGAGTTTATTTAAACTCTGTCATAACCTTAAATAAGTTCATATGCCATAAACAAACTAGCTATAAAAACATGATGGCAATATACAAAAATATCACATTCATTCTACCTAACGTAAATGTACGGTTATCAACACAGTCCTCAAAAGATTTATATGTTAAAAGTACTACAGCATGCACAATCTCCTGTACAAAATATATATTTACAGTCATTCAACATGAATGCATTTTCATTACTTGTTATAATAAAGAACTGTGAATGAGCAACGTCTTGCTTCTGGACATGTAGTGTGAAGGTTTTAGACCAAAAAGAAAAGCTCCTCCTTTTCAGAAAATGTAATAAATGCATGCGCAATATAAGCCATTTTGGTCTGAAAGTGGAACCTATTCAGCAGTTCAGAGGCTGGTGCTTTTGCAGGTGGATATGGCCATTTTCATGCTATAGTGTGTTTTGATTCTGCGTGAAAGGTTATAGTATGGAGATGCTGATTAACTTAAGTTCTGGATACTAATAACCAGAACATTGGTCCAATGGCAGCGGTGTCCAGTTAGGCACTTAAAGGCCACTATCCAGCAGACAACTTGGTGATTTCCCTGGTCAAACACACCTATGTGTTCAGATGCAACTATCGAAGGGTTGGTTCTATCGCTGGGAGCTAGATCCAGCTATCCATGGCCGAGAGTCCAAGATAGCATTATTGGCCTCGCTCTGGGTGGGTAGGGTGGCCCTTCATTACTCAGTGACAATGAAAACCAATGTTGGTGTCTGTTAGCAGTTAGTGTTCTCCTCTAAGTTTGTCGAGCTGTTCAATGATGTTGCGTTAGCAGAAATTTGAAAAGATGTGGTGGAGCTTCACACATGGACTTGTCTTTACCCAACATCATGATAGCACTGCGTGATGTGAGGGAGACCTACCTAGTGTGTGGAATTAGACATGACTAAATAGATGAGAAAACTGTGCTAAAAATGAATAAATAACGGAGATGAATCTGGTATGTTTTGGCAGGAAAATCAACAAACCATTGCTCTAAAGAGCTTGAGATGGTCACCCTTGACCAGAAGAGATCTGTATTTCCACTTTATGTGCTGGAAAAAGGTTTGGCTTAGGACATAGTGAGTCCAAAACCAGTGCTGTTTATGGGTATCTTTACACCTCTCTCCTCTTGAATCCTCTCAGATGGACGCCCCCTGGTGGTGTCGTCTGTTCCTGTTCTTGCGCAGCTCTTGGATGTGTTTCCACTTGCCTTTCTGCCTCTGTTTCTTCTCTCTGTGCCACAGCGTATCACAGTACTCATCAAGAGAGGGTGCACTCAGCACACGCAGGTAGTCCTTATAGCGTTGCCGAGACTCTGATGCCATGACGGCCACAACCGTGGGGTTCTCAAGAGGCCCTCTAGAGTCCACCTGCTGTCCGTGGAGCTGCCCTCGCTCCAGCACTCTTAGAGAGAGGTTTAGCAGAGTGCGGGTGAAGCTGTGCTCCTGTGATGTACAAAAATATGAGCCAGCATCACTGCGCAGCAGCCAGCGAATGAGCAGCCCCCGCTCTGTCACCAACACACGCTCATCCGGCTTGATCTGAAACAGACATGTACACATATACATAATATAACAAGTAATCTTTGGATGATTTTGACTAAAGCTACTAAGATTTACTTCCTGATAGTATTGTAAATTGTATCAATATGTCAAAAGGTCAAAATATTAATACTAATTAATATTAATTATACTACGAAAACCTAATCAAATTATATTAAAATTTGAGATTTCATGGAATTCTGAATTTCCTAAACAATCTTGATCTGACTGAAATGTCACCCCTGCTTCATGACCATCACTTTTAAAAACCACAAACAACTTCTAATTTGTTGTTTTCTAAACCTGTTTCAAGTTATTGAACCCTGGGAAAAAGCACTTTCTCATTCAGTGCAGTCCATAATTAGGCACAACCTCCAACTCCAAATGGAGAATTCACGTGTCACCTGTGGAGCTCCTGCCCATAAATCATTCTGATCAACCTGTGCACAGCCATGGCAAGGGCAGCAGCATGCAGCATGGTTCCACACACAGGTCAAAGGTCACTCCATCACCTCTCGGCTCAGCTTCCTGCTGACCTCTCATTACTGCATTTGATTGGTCATTAGAGTCATATTAGACAAATCAGACAACCTAACCTTGTATTAATGACGTTTGGGAAAGAGACTGTGTATGTATGTGAATGTGTGTGAGAGAGAGGTCACCTGCGATTGATCTTGAATTCCCCAACATGTGTGTCAAGAGCAATTAGTAGACCTGATGAATATCCAAAGTAGGAAATGGGTAAAATTTTACTCTCCATCCAAACTCTTGAGATTGCATATCTGATTTAAAAATACAGAATTTTCTTAATTCTGAAAGCCTATTTACAGTTGCTAAACTATGATTGGACATTGTCTTTGTGGGAAATCTTGCAGAAATTAGTGGCGTTACAAATTAGGTTTTACTCTTCAGTCCATGCAGTACATATTTGGAAACTAAGATTCAAACTCAGCCCATTCTGAATTAGTTGTTTTTATCATGCCACTACAGCAAATATATTTACATAAATCCATCTCTTTAACCCACCCATTATCACTGAAGTGTGCACGGGAGTGTTTCAACCTAGACTGCTTTTTGAACAAGATAATACAAGTTGCAAAGTTATTACTGCACATTCAGTATTTATGGGATTTGCATTATTTTTATTTGATTTATCTTCGAAAATGCACCATATTATTTTCTGATATTACAGAATATGTAGTTTTTACTTCACAGTTTCTTGCAGTAAGTCATAAGATAAAAAGTAAGATATTTTACTGTGAAATGCAGTGACATAAAAGTTAAGGTGTCAGAAAATGAAAACACTTTACAGATGCTTTACTGTGCAGCACTGTTCCTAGGTGACCTCTACAGTCAGCTCATTTTGAGGTGGTGGGGTTAGAGTTGAGGAGGCTGATGTGAAGATGCAGTATGTACCAGTGAAAAAGAGGTGGTGACACGGTCAATCAGACGACTGTCCACCACATACTAATGACCCTCTCTTTCCTGTCGCTCCACCTATAGCCCAGTTTCCTTTATCTGCATACAGGCTCTCTCGCTCTCTCTCGCTCTCTCTCACTCTCTCGTTTCTATGCCTGCCAAATCTTCTTTCATGTCATGCTGTTGTCAAGAGCTAAAACAATACAGCTGTACTCTAGAGAAATAAGGGGGCTTCAAAGCATACCTATCCCCTTTTAAACAAGCGTGCGCTCACACACACACATGCACACACACAAGTTCACACTCTGTTAGCTTTTACAATTGCCATTGGAAGAATCCTTTGCTTAAAGGGGAAATGATAGCGTTCAGCAATGTTTGATTATGAATATAAGAAACTGAAACTTTACAAAACGTCATCATCATAAGAAAAGTGAAATTGAAAAATTAAATTTCCCTCACTTTTCATAAATAAAAAAGTTTGATGTAGTATCTAAACACTAAAGTTTGAAAAAGTACCTTACTCTACACAGTTTATATAGTCTATAATGGAAACTAAGTGTTTTTTTTAATAAGGCATAATACAGGACAGCCAATCAGAGCATAGCTCATTTACATTTACATTTTCTTAAAGGCACAGTAACAAAAATGGCCTGTGTAATTCTAAAACAGGGGCTCCCAGTTCTAGTCCAGGTGACCTCACTCATTTTTTTTGTTTTCTGTACACCGCATATGAGACCCCACCCACAAGGAGTTTGTTAATTAGTTGGATCAGGCGCCTTGGATGAGCCAAAGCACAAAAATGTGCACTGTGGGGTGGGCCCAAAACTGGTATTGGGAACCACTGTCCTCAGGGGATAACAAGAGGTTGGATAATGGTCATGTAAAAATGAAGTATGACTGTTCTGGCACATAAAGTCACACAAACATTCTAAATGGGCTGTAAGGGAAAAATAAAATGTAGGATATGGGTCCTTTGAACATTGTCCACACCTGTGACGTCTGTGACTGAAACACCAAGGCGTTTAGGCAAGATGAGACGTGTGTGTCATGGTGATGTCACGGTCTTTGTGTATGAGTGTGTGTCCATATGTGCAATAATTTGCCTAGCTGAGGGTAAAGCTGTGTGTTAGCTGTATATCATGCTCTGTATCTGCTGTCGAAGGTTTTATAATGCCCTGTTTACAGCATAAGGTTTGTTCTATAAAAGCAGATCTCAGTCAGGGCGTGTTAGAGTCTTTCTGAGAGCTGTGTGAAACAGTGAATGAAAGAGCAAGGTCTTCTGGTCAGGATCAGTCACACTAACTTGAACAGAGTCACAGAGCCTCCTGGGAAATCACATTTGGTTGTTAAAGTGTGGGAACAAAGAGGATGCTAAAAAGCGATAGTTAAAACTTTTCCCCAGTCCTAGTCAGCCAAGACATGTTTGGTGTCAGATATTTACTTCTTAAGTTCTGTACTAGAGGCTAATGTAGAGTTAACAAGCAATTATTGTCACATATGTTCCACCAATTAGCATGATGCATGCATATCTTCATACATTTACCCTAAAAAGCATGAAGTTATTAAGAAATCTCAAATTGGCTTGCTAATGCGGTCTCTGACATACCTCTAAGTCCTTCACTTCATCTCCGAAACATCTAAAAAATTAAATAGCACCTTCATACCAACAGACTGTTTGGAAGGCATTTCAGTGGAAAGCCTTCTCTTTAATTTAACCACAAATAAAGTGGCTAAAATTCAGTAGATGCTAGAACTTTGACTGGAACCAGGTTTTATTGTTAGAGGAGGCAGAAATAAATCTTTTTGGCAACAAACACTTGAGCTGGGTTTGATGTACAAACTGTCTGGTTGTCTTTGTTTCTCCAAAAGGCCCTAGGAACCTTATTAGGATACATGGCATCACAAACTCCATGAAGTAGAAGGAGATGTTAAATGAAAATCTGCATGCCTCTGCCAAAAAGATAAAACTGCTATCTGTAAAAATGGATAAAAGTGTGTTGTATAGCTAAAAACAGTATCTTGAAGTCTTGAGTTTTGTCTGTGCTTTTGTCCATTTACATAGATAACAGCAGAATGGTAGCCTTTTCTGCGATCATGATGACAAGACCAGTACAGGAAATGGTTACGGTGACTAAAGAATTTGAACAAGGCCACAGTCCATTTCACACACACACACACACACACACGTTTCAAAGGAGGACCCTGTTTTAAAACCCATGAGACCCTCGAGTCCTCCTTTCTCTCATAACAGTGTTCTATCAGCATGGCTGCTGGGTTTCAGTGCTGTGGGAGGAAAACATTCTGCTTTTTTGGATGGCACGCAAATCTGCATTGGTTTAGTTTGAATAAACATTCACACCAACATACACACACATGCACACACACACACACCAAGTGCTCATTCCTTTCCCATCACTCAGCATTGTTCTTTACAAGGTGAAGTGTTGAATCACATTTTAGTACTGGACTGCAGGTGTGTGAATGTTTGTGCATATATGTGTGTTTGTTTGCATGTGTGTTGCAGGTGGTAAGAACAGCTGTGCCTTGCAGCATCTGGAAAGGAAAGGATGGATGAAGGGAGAGGGAAGAAGGGGTGGAAGAGACTAAGTGTGAAATAAAACTAAAGCTCAAACAGGGCTCTGATGTTTATTTACAGCAAGACTTAAAACAGCTTTCTGAGAGTAACATGCAGCGCATATATGTAGCCCCCACAAAGGTCAGGCATAGCATCTCTCTCTCCTTCTCTCAACCACACACACACACACACGGAGAGAGAGAGAAGTCTGGCTATTGAGTTGTGATTTCAGTTTTCGGAAATCTTGACCCAAAAAAGGTCAAACAGAACAATAACAATAATAAGGTGTCAAAATATAAAACTTTACAAATTTGAATGGCAATAAAAAATACAAATACTGATTTTGTTCCCTTCACTTTTCTGCACCCATCTGAATAGACATGTTTAAACTGAGCGGCAGCAGATCAACACAGAAATTTTGGGGTTTAACTATTTCATCTGACAACAGACAAGAGATTTGTAATCACTGTTCCTTCTAAGTATCAAAAGGTGTGAACAATGCCTGAGGACTTCTCCACTACAAGTTTATGTTCCACTTGAAAACATGACATCTCGCATAATATGCAGAATACAGCAAGCAACAAAAGCTAAAAGTAAAGTCCTTGCTAGCACGCTGACAGCATCTGTAGCCACTTTTTTGAAAACATTCACAAATGCCAGAGTCAAAGTGCAAACCAAAAAAATAATGACATTTACTGGTTGGATAATTTCAACAGTTCTCTCTTGTCAAGGAAATTTGACATTGTGGCACTTACTACAGCCTACTTAGTATTGTAGCTGTTTTTATTCAGTGCTAGCTTTTTTTTGTTTGCCCACTATCTCTTAAATTTTGGTTTCATTTTGGCAAAGGTTTTTATTTTATTTTAAAGATTTTTATTTCAGTGCATCACTAGTGATTAACTATAGTAGTGATGGATCAATACTACAATGTTGCTGATATAACACTCTGAGGAGTTAGCCCCAGCAGTCTCCATTCATCATAACACATACAGACACAGCACAAGGTCAAACCCTCCTTCATATCCACACTTTCACAGAGAAGGAGAGAAAGGGATAGGATATGAGGGTTATGAGGGTTTTGGTCATTAGCAGCTGTGTGTGTGTGTGTGTGTATGTGTGTGTATGTGCACTATATGTTGGAGGATAAGGGCAGTGGCGTACTTTTAGGGGTCCAGGGCTTGAATGGCAGAGGGGGACAGAAAAAAAGTGTTGCAAGATGGACTAGTGTGATAAGTGAAAGGAGAGAATAAGGAGTAGATGACAGAAATTAAGTGTTTACTCTTTTCTTATATTCCTACAGTACTGTGCAAAATCAGAGTTTATTTAATTTCCAGTCAAAATGGCCATTAACTATAAAATGGATGACTTGTACCTAATAGTTGATTTGTCTCTGACTTCACACAGTACTACTGTACATCCAGTTTCTGTTTATACAGAACAGAACAGTCCATCATCTTGCCTTCATTACATCTTTTTACTTCTGCAATATAATGATAACAAGAAAGGCTATGCAATATATTGCTTGTTATTTAATACTGGGGTATTGGCTTCTGCAATACTAACATTTCCCAAAGCTGAAATATGCAAATGCATCCTCTAACCACTGACTGACTAAATTTATTATGTGATGTGTGCATGTTGACCAATCAAAGGATATAAAAAAAACAATGTAATGTACACCTCCATTTCCAAAAAAGTAAATGTAAATAAAAACAAAATTCAATTATGTGCAAATCATTTAAACCATATATTTCATTGAAAATAGTACAAAGACAAAAAAACTAATGTTGAAACTTAAAAAATGTACGCCCATTTTGAATTTGATGCCAAAAACACATTCCCAAAACGTTCGGATGGGGGCATGCGTAACACTGTTTCATCACCTCTTCTTTAAACAAGCATTTGGGAACACGCTGTATTTTGGAAAGTGAAATGTTTCGCCATTTTTGCTTAACATAGGTTTTGAGATGCTCAGCAGTTCAGGGTCTCCTTTGCCATATTTTTTTTATTTCATAATGCGCCAAATGTTTTCAGTGGTGACAGATCTGGACTGCAGGCAAGCCAGTTTAGTGCCCAGACTCTTAATACAGAGCCATGCTGTTGTAATACATGCAGAATGTGTTTTTACATTGTCTTGCTAAAATAATGAAAAAGACATTGTCTGGATGGCAGCATATGTTGCCAAAACATGTATATACTCTTCAGCATTAATGATGCCTTCACAGATGTGCCAGTCACACATATCATGTGCACTAATGCACTCTTATACGATCATGAATACTGGATTTTGAACTGCACTGATAACAAGCTGAGTGGTCTTTAGCCCGGAGGGAGATTTTGTTGATTTGTGTGACCACAGAACACTTTTCCACTTCCCATCAGTCCATTTTAAATGAGCTCAGGCCCAGAGAAAGTGGCAGAATTCCTGGATCCTGTTAATGCATGCTTTCTTCTTTGAGTTTGAGTTTTAATTAGCATTTGTGGATGCAGCACCGAATTGTTTTCATAGTGTTTTTCAGAAGTGTTTCTGAGCCCATGCAGTGAGTTCCATGACAAGATCATGTCTGTTTATAATGCAGTGCCATCTGAGGGCCAGCAAATACTGGTTTTTGGTCTTGTCCCTTGCATGATGTTGAAAAGCAAAAGTTCTTTGCAATTTAATGTTTGAAAATGTTATTCTTGAATTGTTGCACTATTTGCTCATCTTTCACAGGGTGGTGAACTCCTCCCCATCTTTACTTCTGAAAGACTCTGCCTCTCTGTGATGCATTTTATACCCAATCATGTTAATGACCTGTTGCCAATTAACAGCCAGGTGTTTTTTTTTTTAATTACACAACTTTAGCAGGCTTTTGTTGCCCCGTTCCAACTTTTTTGAAACATGTTGCTGGCATCAAACTCAAAATGGGCAAATATTTAAAAATAAAATCAATAAAATTTCTCAATTTCAACATTTGATATGCTGTCTGTGAAGCATTTTCAATGAGACATAAGGTTTAAATGATTTAAATGAGATAAAACCATATCATATTAATGTGTGTTTTAATGTATTGTAAGAATATCACACCCGCAATATCTAGCGATATAACTGCAATATGGAACTCTTTTCACATTATGTAGGACTGTACCAACAGGGAGTTGGGCCACCCTTTGGATTCAGGGCAACTTAAATCTTCCTAAGAAAGCTGTGACCTAATGCCCTGTTCAAAAAAAAAAATCTCTCCAGTTCTTTGGGGGATGAGGGAGGTATGTATGAGGTTTACCTCAAACTCTAAGCTCCAGAGGTTTTTTGGTCTTAAACTTCATCAAACCACTCTTGGATTTGTTTAGCAGTGTATGTGGGTGCATTATGACCTTGGAATATGAAAACATAATGAAGGAACATTGTTTGCACCTGGTCTGTAAAACAGCCTCATATTCTTTGGCTGTTTTATAACCATCCAGGGCAATCATCATTCTTCGAACTTAAACACATCTGGATGTAAGAAAAAAACTTAAAGAAGACTCATCAGACCATGTTGCCTTTTATGTTCCCCAGAGGTCCAGGTTTTATGCTCTCTGTACAGCCGGTAATGAATTTTTGCATACTGACTTCTGAAAAAACATGTTTCTGAACCACAGTTTGTTCATGTTTGGCAAATGTTGTCAGAATTTTTGAAAATGCTTCCACTGGCACATCAAATAATTCTGCAGTTTTTCTGACTGGTGCATCTGTAATTTGCCATTGGAACTGTCCGTTACCTCATGTTGCTTTGAAGATTTAAAGAGCCAACTGTCAGCCTGCTTTTACAAGCTGACACAATGCTTACGTGCGTTGAAGCTAATATGACTGCTTATAATTGTGATTTAGTTATTTTCTGTTGAAGTTAGCTCCTTTTCTTATGCTGGTTGTTATGTTGTTCATCCACTGTACTGTGAACTGAGCCCTCTGTTTCCTGACATGGCTCATTTCAGCACTTTTTCCTTATTTTCGCCCTATGCTATTATGCAATAACTTTAAAGTTACACAACTCCTCTGCATGTCAGCATCAGAGATTTAAGTGTTACTGTAACTCAGCTGTTGAAATATGTCCAGCAACTAAACCCTGCAGCACCAAAAGCTTGTTTTTTTTTCTTTTAGATCACATGACCCAAAAACACACAGTACATTTACCAATGTGTCTATGTGTGTATGCATTTATGACCACAGCAGCATTCTGTTTTAGAGCATTTTGTTCTTCTTCTTGTTCATGTCTCAATGTTCCTCAGAATGATGAAGAACTTTAAAACAAAGGACGAGGTACCTCTGGAGGTAAGTTATGATCATGCTCCATATGATCCAGCTGCCTTCTTTTCTGAGCAGTCATGAAGGCCAATAGCCTTTATACTACCACTCACACTTTATTTACTGGAATATATGACTGTAACCAAATCTGACAGTGCAGACCAAACATAACAGGTCTCCAATAAATAATGGCAGATCAGTCTTTCTGTAAATGTGGAGAAATACTATAAATCAGAGGTATGCATTTTAATCTCTGATGTTACCATGATTCAGTTCAATTATGACTCTATGATTTAAATTTAATTATTCTGTTGAAATATGGCTAGAATCATACAATTCAGGAATTAAGCACAATATGATTTCATCTGATTGCCTTATATTTGTGCAGTTCAAAATTATTTTAAATATGATTATTTTTTATTATTTTACACAGTAACATAAACAACAAAATAACTGTCACAACTTTTTTCAGAAAGCCTAAGAATTGCATTTTGTCCAAAATCAGTGCATGCTATTATATTAGGTTATGGTGGATTTTAACTGTCCATTGATGCATTTTATGAATGACTATAAAGAGTACAAAGTATGTGTTACTCTAGATAGTGAATTTGTGAAACGTTATTTATAAATATTAAATGGTCTAGATCAGGGGTGCACAAACCTTTTGCCTTGGGATGTCAAAGTGTAATGTTTGTGGGGGGCAAAGGCTAAAAGATACCATTTAAAGGGTAAAAAATTATTTATTAGGCAATATAGTATACAATTATATTTCGTTGCTGTTGGAAGAAAACCTTGTAGCTCCATTTTTGGCATTTTTCAGTTTTTGACATAATTTATCTCTAAATTAAACTAAACTACATTAAAAAGTATCTCTTACTCTGTATATTGTTTGCAAATTTTATGATGTATGGCCTAAAAGAAATTACCCAAAATGACATGGGAAAAATTCTGGTTCCATTGACTTACAGTGAAAGTGAAATATGTTTTTTCCTTCTCCTGTAGAGTTACTATTTCGGAGATACAAGGTTTTCTTCCGACAGCAGCGATTTGTTCTCTCATTTGGTAAGAGGATGGGGTTTCTGGAGTGCCAAATCAAACGTCGTCATTGGCCAAATCTGCCCATGAGCTGCGCTTTGGGTAGCCTTGGACAAGATTACGATCTCATGCTCATGCTCACACAGACACACAGTCATGTGCTGGTTACCTCTTGGCGGTGGTCTGCTCCTGCTCTCTGTATAAACCAGCGGATCTGGGCCTGCTGTGATTTAGGAACACACTCCAGGAAAGACGAGTTACTCTCCACACCATACTGCACCTTCTCTTCTATGTTCTTACCCAACACTGCAAACACACATAGCAAGGGAGAAAGAGGGAGAATACATTTAGATTGTGGTGAATAAGTGTGAGAGCATATTTTTGTATGTGTGCTCTTCCTCTGCGTTTGTGTGTTATTTTGCCTCTCTCAATCCTGAGCACTCTTGCAGTATGTGAATGAAAGAGAGAGTATTTGAGATTTGGCTGTAAATTCCATTAAGTGAGCCCCTCTGGACAATACTGCATTTTCCCCAAGTACAAAGCGGAGCTTTCAGCTAAGCTTTTAAACACACTCATACACACACATACACACTGATTCACCATCATCAGTGTCCCAGCAATGGCTGGATGGGTCTCCGTGTTTGATGTCCTGCCTCCTAGCTCTCCTGGAAATACAAACACAAATATAAAGACATACTTCATGACAGAAACAATATATATGCATAAATTCACATGAACACTGATGGTCTGATATTTAGAGGTGGCCTACTCTAAGAAATGATTTAGCCCTGCCCTTTCACACTGAAGCAGTGTTTCATTGCTGGATCTCTTTAAATGAAGCACACAACAGGGCAGCTGGTGAAAAAAAGGGGTCATTTATGTATACCAGTCTTAAAGGCACAGTAACAGAAACAGCCTATTTAATTGTTAGGGATAAAGAGAGTTTGGAAAAATCAACATGCAAAAATGCATTACTTTACAAGTTAAAAACAAAAAAACATCAATATCATAAATGGGCAATGGAGAAACAATGAAAAACATGAAAATGTTGGATACTGGCTCTTAAATGACATTAGGAACTGGACTCTCTAGACCAGATGACAATCGACAGGTGCAAACAAGAAAGTTTCCTAGTCACTCTCTCTCTTTCTCACTCTCTCTCACTCTTCCTCTCCTTCTCTCTTTCTCATTCTGATTCTGCATCTGCTAGGACTGACCTGACCTGCTTGTGTCAGCAGCAAACCCAAAAGCCAAGGCAAGAGAGAAAAGGGCAGAAAACTTCTTTGGCAGCTCACATACATCATCTCAACAACAAAGCTCCTCTAATCAATTTGCCTGTCCAGTCCACTCCCACAACACCCTGTGGCATCGGAGCCTTAGAGGAAAATCAAATATTTATCATTTTTTTCTTGTGTTGAACTCCAGGAAAAAAGCTCACCCTGGAGAAGTAGGTCAGAGTGAGGGCACAGCCCCCACAGAGTGAGTCCACTTGCTCTTTCCTTCATTAAACTTTCCATGTACTCATACTCCTGCCATACTTCCTCATAATACTCATAGTTACTCACTTCTCTTGACTCTCTTCCACACACCTCTTTCATATTTCTCAAAGCAGCACTATTCCCCCATTTCCTATTACAAAAAAGACAGTTCTAATTATATAAAAATAAGATCAGCTACACAAAGGTGGAAAAATGCTCAATATATGCACATGTAACCAACACATAAGTACAATTCTGTATTAATATGTCATGTTGTGCTGTTCATGGAATAATCTTTTACCCTTATGTTGCTTAGCAAACACAGTTGCATTGCTCAGTAGAAGAATTATTTAATGCCATAACTGAAAATGAAATGAAATTATCTATTGAGCATTTGTATTTTATTTTATAAAAAATTATTACATTTCATTTTAGAAATAAGCCATTTACTATAATTTCTCTCTGTGCTCTGGCTAACACTACCCCTTAAAGGGCTCGTATTCTGCACTTTTCCCCCCCTGAGGTCCACTTATTATGCTTGTGTGGGATTGTGTACTGAAAACTGTCACAATTAATTTTTATTTGACCATCTTCCAGTTCCACTTTATTGCAGAGAACTAAACAGGCTGTTTTTGTATTATTGCATTTTAAAATGAATATATTAAAGTGACCTCCCTTCTGATTGGCTGGTTTGTATTGTCCCTTTTTCAAAATGCAATCTAGGATGAAACACTCCTTCAGCTAGGCTTAAACTTCAATGTGACTGGACATAAACTGTGATGGGCTAAAAGGGATGAAATAGAATACAATGCTTTTCCTGACATTATAAAAAAAATAACTCATCTCAGAATCTAAGAACGGGTCATTTTTAGCAGATTAGCTTCCTACTAGTATGTGAATGGCTCTTTTTTAACTTTAACAATTGTTTACATACTTTATCAAATTATTTTATTCCAAAAAAAAATTCACATTATAACTAACCACAAGATGCCATGAACATGTTCATGTTTGTGTTTACCTCTTGGAAGCCGGTATGTATCTGGCGCAGTGTGAACCATCCCAGGCGCAGTATGGATCTCTGGCTAGGCAGCACTCAGCACAGCCCTGCCCGTAAATGTGGCACCTGTGCAGGGCCACCAGTGCAAGGCCATCCCCCCCTCCGACAAACAGCTGCTGCTGAAAACACAAGTACATCACGCCCTCACAAACAAGAAGCGGCTGGGAAAACTGCTTACTCTGTCAGAGGTGCTTTTTTTAAACCCTCCTGAAAGAGCCATCAGTATGTGTGATTTATTTGTTCTATGTCTGTTGCTTGGTAATTAGTCCAGGCATGCTTTCATCTAGGCAAATAATTGCTTCTCTTTCTCTTTTTTCCCCTTTCACTCCATGCCTTAGTTCCTACTCTGCCAAACTTCTAAGTGTAGAATTGTGGTAAATACACAATTTGCCAAAGATACACAGGTTCAAAGGGCTTTGGACTGGAGGAAAAATAGAGGGCAGAGAGTGAAATATTAATGTTTATAAAAGATTTCAGGGTCAAGGCAGAAAAGATGAAAGTCAGATTGGAAATTTGGAAAGGTATGGCTTGCGTGACCCTGTAGTCTTTTCTGACTGCAGAGAGAGAGTTCGATTGCCAGAGAGATGGCCAGGAGAAAGCGAAAGATTGTCCTTGGCTTGACCCAGCCACGGAGTTCATCAGATAATGAGACAAACAGGAGCAGGGGAAATATGTGTATGTATGAGATAGAAAGAGAGAGAGATGGAAAAAGTGAGGAACAGAGAGAAAAACAATTGGAGAGGCTTTAATCCCAAGGACTCATACACAGAAAGGACTCAAAATCAGATCACATGTAAAAGAAGTGAACTAGCAATGATGGTGAATGCAGTGTGTGCTGCATCCTACAGTGCTCATACCTGTTTAGATGAGATTTCCATAGTAAGGATGGGTGAGGGATTCTGAAATGAGAAACATTCTAGAAATGTTAATGCTAAACAAATCTCTTAGGTGTGTATTTATTTATTTTACATATTCATTTCTGCAGTTATTTTACCTTGAACACCTGTAATTCTTCCAACACAATCTCTTCTGTAGCCCAGTTTTCCTGGGTGATGCTAACCACCTTCAGAACTGAACCAACATCTATGAAACACACACATGCACCTAGAGACATTAGTGTCCAATTGTCTCAGAAAATTTGACTGCACTGCCACCTGCTGGTGGGCTTTAATACACACTTTTGTCAAATTCTATCAGCGCATTTTTGAGATGTGTACTGTCCATACGTTCATGTGATATCATGCAGACACAAATTGTGTTAAAATCATAAAATAACTGTACCTCACCTGTACCCAAGAACATGACAGCGTACTGCCCATCTTCAGCGGGGACACGGTCCACTACGATCTGAGTGAGCCGATACTCTGTGTTGATCCGAGTGAAGATAGGCCGGCCCGTGATGGGGTACACAGAGTGGTACATGAGTGGGTGCACACGAATAAAACTGATGACATCATCAGGGAAGTCTTTAGTGGTCTTTATACGTGGGTCATAGGTGCGACTCGGACACTGTTGGGGAAATACAAACATAATATAGACATGGAAATAGAGGGGAGTAGTCCTGAAAGTGCACAGTCATACTTGTACATACAAATGCACTGATATTGGGCTTTTCTTTAGAGAGCAGTTTCAGACCGAGTTAATCATAAAGTTATTACTCCATCTAGTGGTGAAACTTAAAAGTACAGGTGAAAGAGTTTTAATAAAGGCTTAATAGAAACATAATTAGAGAGGGTGAGAGAGAGAAAATAAAAACCTATGAAGAAAATATAGAATGCAAAAAAAGAACAATGAGGTGGTCCTGACCGTGCCTGGTCTTGGGTAAGGGATTCTTCCCTCATATTCCACCCAGCGATGGTCTGGTCCCTCCTTATGCGCATACGGTCCGTTAAACACAGCACGGATACTCTCCATGTTGTACACACACACTGCTGAGCCCTTAAAAATAGAGCTGATGGAAGACAAACACACAGAAACTATGATAGCATAACATAAATAGTAAACTTTCAAACAGAGGACATACTGTAAACTTCAGTACATACATTGTGTATTGAACAAAGCATTCTGATTTACATTTGCACAAAACTGTGTTCTTTAGCCTTATCACTCACTGTGACACTTGGCATCATTTTTAAAACTTAGCAAGAGCAGAAGGCCTCTGATCCATGAAGCTGGACTGCAGTAATGAAATCAGAGCTGTGTATGAGCTGTGTTTGGACATTCAGCTTTTGGCTGATGATAACAAACTAAGCATGTGGCTCTATAAGCCCCTAATGCAGTAAACACTAAGGGATGCCAGGGTTTATATTCTTGGCCTTCTTGGATGAAATCTGCATTATCTAACTGCAAAGACATGAACATTGTTCCACTGACAAAAATTAAAAATGCTAGACAGAGATTACCTGGTTGTAGTGAAGACTCCATAAACTTTAGGGTTCCTCTCATCTCTACTGGGAAGCAGAAAGATGTCCTCTGTAAGGTACAAACACACACAAAGTATATGTGACAACCTGTTTTGCAATGGTAAAAAACACAATGAAAACTGGGCGTGTATAACAAAATGAATAAACATATATAAAAAAATCAAGATACTGTGCAAAAGTAACTCTTAAACTCTATTTATTTTCCAGTCAAAACAGTCATTAAGTTATTCATTTTCAAGCCCCAGGAAAGGCCAGTTCCTAACTTTTGCACAATAAGCAAGTTTATTGAAATAGCATCTTTTATGCACTGCAGGCCATACAAAGTGCTTTATGACTGATGATAAAATACAAAGATAATTCTAATTATTATTTAAAAAGTAAAAGCTAATTTAAAAACTATTGAAACAATATATTTTAAAATGTTTTTTAAAATGAATAAAAAAAGTACTGTATTTGTAAAAGAAATAATCAGAGCTAATACGCAAACTAACATGTCAAGTTTGGGTGTGTGCAGCTGGCTGTGTGTAAAATGCCCCAACTTACGGAGCTCATCAAAGTGTGTATCCACTCCATCTGTTCCTGGAATGGAACACACAAGGCGGGCCTTGAGGAACGTTGTCCATTTATTGGTCAGACTTCTCAAACCTCCCACATCATTCTGAAACATACAAACACAGGCTTCATAAATCTGTCCCATCAGTCAAACCAGCAGCTTTAACAAACTGTTACTTTTTATTTTATAGACTTCATAAATAAACTTCCATTTACAAGGTGAAGTGCTCCATCTGTCTCTGATTAGCCCAGCTTATTTGGGTAACAGGAGGATGGCTAACAAACATCAAATGCACACAGGCCATTTAAACAGAGAGCAGAAAGAGACAGGGACTTGCTGTTTGAATCTAATTTCTATGTTCTATACCAGGGCTGTTATGATTACTCAATAAAAAAATAACTGATTCAAATGCACCTTCTCGGCAATGAGTCGTTAGCAGCCTGGATGGTGACAACACATGATCATGCATATTTTAAATCCTGCAAGTCTTTCCTAAAATTAGAAATATGGATTTTATAAATGAAAAAAATGATGCATCCTCTACAGAGATCACTTCTGCACATTTTAATGCACAGCCACTGTTTATTTGCTGAATTGAACATATTGAGAAAAAAATAATTCAGTATAAAATGTTGCTTTTTCAAAAGCTGTGGCACTAAAATGTGCACAAAAATTTGCAGTAAAGTGGCACATTAAGGTTTTGTATTCAATGACCTTACACACCAGCCACTTCATTAAGTATACCTCCTTGTATCTACACTCGTTGTTCATTTTATCAGCTCCATTTACCGTATAGGTGCACTTTTTAGTTCTACACTGACAGACGTCAGTAGTCCATCTGTTCCTCTACATACTTCCTTAGCACCCTTTCACCCTGTTCTTCAATGATAAGGACTTCAATGATAACAGGACCACCACAGTCCACCATTATATGGGTGAGGGCCATTCTCAGCACTGCTGTGACACTGACATGGTGGCGTGTTTGTGTGTGTCGCACTGGTACAAGTGGATGAGACACAGCAGTTCTATGTAGTTTTTTTAAAATTCATCAGTGTCGCTGCTGGACTGAGAATAGTCCACCAACCAAAAGTATCCAGCCAGTAGTGTCCTGTGTCCACTGATGAAAGAGTAGAGGATGACCAACACAAATTGTGCAGCAGCAGATGAGCTATTGTCTCCAACTTTACATCTACAAGGTGCACTGACAAGGTAGGAGTGTTTAATAGAGTGGATAATAAGTGGACACAGTGTTGAAAAACTCCAGCAGCACTGCTGTGTCTAATCCACTCATACCAGCACAACACACACTAATACCACCACATCCTCTAAATAGAATGATCCACCACTGAAATAACACTTGATCTGTGGAGGTGCTGTTGGATTCCTGACTGCTGAAAAACTAAATGGGGTAAAATGGGGTTAAGAAAGTACTCAGAGGAATAGATGGACTGCAGTCTGTCATCTTAGAACCACAAAGTGCACCTATATGGTAACTGGATCTGACAAAGTGGACAAAGTGTAGATTCACAGATCTGCATATATATATAGAAATGACTGTTTTTAAATGTTTCCTAGTTAAAGCGTTTTGGTATTTTTGATATTGTTCAGTCAGTCAATTTCTACTGTTTGGTTTTAAAATTAAAAATCGAGTGCTCAATTAATCATCAAAATGATAGGTATATTTCTTGATTACTAATAAAATTGATAGTGACGGTCCTGTTATAAAAACCCATCTGTAGAACTCTAAGAAGGACTGATGACGATGAGGGTGTGGGGCAGATGCAGCTGTGTGGAACAGGGGGTGTGTTGCATATAAGAACAATGATGACCCTCTTTCATTACTTCACAGGCTCAGGTTAAAAGGTTGTAGACAGTTGACAATAGCAGAGAGTCTAGCACTTAGAGAGGGCTTTTGTTAATAACACTCATATCAATTTCCTTGTAATTCCTCAAAAGGGTTTGATCAAATGCCAATTTTTGCCAATTGATGCCTGTATACTTCAGTCCATAAGGCCATTCCTTTCTCGGTCATTATGGATGCCGAATAACAAATGCAATTGAGAGAGAGGAAAAAGGGGAAGCACAAAGGAGGTTTAGGAGTAGCATTTTCTAAATGCTTTAATCTTCAAAGATGCTCTCTCCAGAGTGAGTGCTGTTACCCAGAGAGGAATCTGGCCCCAGCTAGCTTTACAACTCTCTCTCTCAAAGCTGTAAATGCTGCTGTGCTTCAGACTAAGAATTTTGCAGTAGAACTCGGAATTTTTATAGCATGTAGGCAAAGGAGCAGGGGAAGATGAGCACTTACAGCACAAAGCAAAGTACACAGTCTGCTCACCCCACGCATCTGTTATATATTATAGTTTATATATATATATACACACACACACACACACACACACACACACACACATCCACAATCTTAAGACAGCTGTAAGTGACCAGTATATCATTTATGTAATATACCATTATGGGTGTTCAGTATGCAAGGATAGTTGTTCATGTATTAGGGCTGCATAATATCACAGTACTGACCACAGAAAGCTGTAATATGCAATATGATTCATTCTTAATTTAACAGAATTTTATTTTAACTACACTTCTTCATTCAAAGCACTTTTTAACCAGAAAGTGAAAGCTAATTTATGTCTTCCTTCTTTATGTGTGACTGTGATGTGGACAATAAACTTATTTATATGTCTGTCTCATGCAAAGGGACAAAGAGCAGCTCAGCACTCTCCTATCAGAATTAATGAGCCTAGTTAGCACGATTACAGCGCAGCACACAGGGAGCTCCACTGTCATCATGAACAATGACTCCGACTCAACTACACAGACAGACCTTTGGTTTGATTTTCCCCCCTGACAAGAGCGGTCTGGCCAGCTTTCAACAGATCACATCAAGTGGAAAGCACCAGAAAGCCTGCACTCCCAGTGGGGACAACTAACTCATCTGATGTGCTGCAAAACGGAAAGATCAGAGAAACAGCGGGGACTTTTGTGATCGGGTGGAGCAAGGAACAGCCATGTGGGCGTTCCCACGGGGGCCCTTACCTTGCAGACGCGTGCTACGCGGGACAGCGCGCCTTTGTCTCTTGTGCTCCCATCTCGGGACATCTCACGGAAGAAAAAGTAAATCTTGTCATCATCGGGATTGAAGGTGTCTGCGATAGGATGGGCTGCTATAAACTTGGCCTCTGTGGACATATGAGAAACACAACAATGAGAACTTATTTGCTGCCCTGCCAAAGTCCATAAAATTAAATCCACAGAGACAAGAGAGAGAACAGAATAATTTACACTGACTTGCCAAACAATTTGGTATGTCATCATGGTACCTGCACTTACTGGTCAAGTATTACAGAGGTGCACTTTGTAAATTTACACTTACTGAATGTAGCCTATGTGCTACTGCACAGTTTGTCAGCCACCTGCTACACCTTTCATCAACAGAAAGGGACAGGAATAGGAGCTTTCTATGTGCTACCACTACTTTTATCACCATATACAGGTCCACCAGGCTTTACTACTGGATGCACTGTTTTTTCTGAGTTAGTGGGCAAGCTCATACAGAGCGCATTTCAGATTACCAAGCACTTATTACTGATTGGTTTAACCAGAGTAACAATAAATGACTGATTCATTCAAGCATGTTCTAAACTAAATAAAAATCTTAGAATTTCTGACTTTGTTTATCACATTCTTTACTTGTCAAATAACAACAACGTTACTGAGAAGTCATGTGATTATAGGGTAGAAATAGGCAGGTTTTGTGTCTGCCTTAAAGGGTTAATTCTTTCATAAAGGAAAACCAAGAGGTGTATGTGTTTATAATCCCATCCTAACTGCAAGTGCTTTTATACACAAGAGGGAACCTCCTTCAGACCAACACAAACCTACAAATACTCTTGACACAGCGCAGCTTTGTATTATAACCTAAACGTAGCAGTGACTGTAAGCCAGCTACTCTGAGGAGGGGAGAGAAGAGAGGAGAGGCAGTAAAGAAGGATGAATTTGGAAAGGCTGTGTTAGCAGTTGGATAGGTCTAAGGCAGGTTTGCGGTGAATATCATCATTATTACAGTCAAATCCAATTCAAACAGTGAAAACCATCATAGCTAATGCGGCATGGCACAGACACACATGAGCTGTGTTTTCCTAATGCATTTATTTATGACTACAAAACACTTATTGCCCTAATAACTCATGTTAAGCCTCTAACTGATTTCCTCATAAAATACAGAGCACAAAGGAATACAGCATACAAGTATCTCACTTGGCTTTGAGACTGTGAGTGACATGCAGCTCAGCTGCAGAGTGAAGACGTCATGATATAAATCAGATGAGGCTGGAAAGGAAGTACAATGGGCTGAAGAGTGGTTTATCAAACATAAAGAGTAAACCATGCATATGCACATGCATCATTTACTGTAATGAAGTCAGTGAGAAAGTAGCTGGGATTGGGTGGAGCTGGTACAGAAGGTTAGTGTGAGAAAGTATGTGGCATCAGCTTTGCAAGTGTGTGCTTGCCATGGAAATCTTAATTTCTCAGTGGTTTTTGGTGTTTCTCTCTCTCTGAAGCCTGTTTGTTTATGGGAGGTGGGGCTGGATCTTTGGTTTTCCGTTAGGGATGAGTGAGACAATTTGGTTACAATTCACCCATTCTACTGTATATAAAGCAGACCTTTGTATTCAGTGACAGAATGGAAGTCTGGAAAAGTAAAAAAAAACCTCCTGCACTGACCAACTTCAGGTGAGAATAAAATCGCCCACATGATGCATTCTTGCCATGACGCTGCAGAATTTAAGATTACTAAAACAATTTTCTTCAACACCACAAGCCTTACCAGCACATTACAAGGTCAGGTTGCTGTGGAAATGCACCAACCCCTTTTAAATTTTCACACATAAATACATATACACGTATAGACATCAGACATACATACAGTACATACATAGATAAGAAAGGTGCATCTTGAAAGTGGTTTTTAAGAGAACTTAAGAGGAACAAGATTTGATGTGTATGTATTGTTTACCATTTTCCCTTGCATAATAGATTTGTGGAGCTCTTGATATATTGTTCGCATATTGTTGTCTTCTAACACAGTGGCCAGTGTTCGCTATAAAGACTTGTAACTCTTCATAGTTGGTACTCTCCATAATCATTCTTCTTCTTGGTCATCCATTTGCTTTGAAATGTATTTTTATTTTATAATAATTTATATAATTTTATAATAATTTATTTTAATCAAAATCACCACAACTGATCACAGCTGGGAGGCAATGCGTTTTGTGGGGTTTGTGATGTGGTGGTTCACTTTTCTAAAGGTTTTAATGATGTATTCTTAATTCACTAACAAAGTGTTTCATATTTTTTAGCGTGATTAATGCAGATTACTGTGTATGAATACAACAAAATTAAGCCTATCTTGTCCATAGTTTATATAGTTTGGAAGGTGGTAAGCTGTCGCTTCATATCAAGAAGATCCTGGGTTCGATTCCCAGGCCTGATGAGCTAGGTCCTTTCTGTGTGGAGTTTGCATGTTCTCCCCGTGTCTGCATAGGTTTCCTTTGGGTGCTCCAGTTTCCTCCCACAGACCAAAGACCTGTAGTCAGGTGAACTAGAGATGCTAAACTGTCCCGAGGTGTGATCGTGTGAATATATATGTCTGTCTGTCTGTCCTGCAATGGGTTGGCGACCTGTGCAGGGTGTTTCTTGCTTTCTGCCCAGTGGCCACAGGGATAAACTCCAGCACCCCTGCAACAATTCTTCATAATTGATTTAACATTTTGATTTTAGTTTATTTAGCTGTACACAATTATTAGCAACTCAGTAAAATGGATTAGTAAAATACAGTGTAGCTCTTGTTTGTGAGTAAGTGCAGCACTGTATCTGAGTGTATAGGGTTTACTAACCATTGATCCAGTAGTCCTCTGAGATGTCAGTACGGATGTAGTGCTGGTCTGGAGGAGGACCAAGAGAACGGCTAAATGTGCTATCCTTTCCCAGGAAATCAGATGCCGTACCAGCATACAGATACTGATCTGTGAACAGACACACATCAGATTTAGAAAGGATCAGGGTATCTACATTTCTGCATAATTCAATCATTAAGATATAGACAAAGTTATTCAGAGTTCTATTGAAATATACTAAGTGAGAATTATTCACATGAACCAGATATTTAAAGTGTCCAATGCCTCCAAAAGCTACATCACAGGAAGTTATTACAAAAACCAGTCACAGAACTTTTTTGGCACTATATAGAAAGTTTCTGCTAAGAGCATGGAGTTTGCATGTTCTCCCTGTGTCTGCATGGGTTTCCTTTGGGTTCTCTGGTTTCCTCCCACAGTCCAAAGACTTGCAGTCAGGCCAATTGGACATGCTACATTGCCCCTAGGTGTGATTGTGTATGTCTGTCTGCCTTTCACCCGATGACTGCTGGGATAGGCTCCAGCACATCCCCCCACCCCGTGACACTGAGGGCGAGGCGGTTTAGAAAATGTGTGTGTGTGTGTGTGTGTGTGTGCGCTAAGAGCATAGAAACAATCAATTAATGTATGGTGCAAGCAAAAAGTATTTATTTGATAAAATGTTAGGCTATACTTTACCTCTGATCTCACTGCCAATCACCCCTTCACGTTACTAGTTTTATTTAGTGACAAACATGTTAATTCAGCAGTAAAAATTTGAATAGTTTGTGTTAAATGTGTTTTAATTTTTTTTTGCCATAGTATCATTTTGGTGTTAAGCATGCTACATTTGGTGTTTGTACTGAAGTCAGAAATCTGGAATCGTGATGACCCTGTGTAAGACCTGTCAAATGTATATGAAGACAATAGTACATAATTCTACGTTCTCTCTCTGTCTTTCTCTCTCTGTGTGACCCCAGCTGAGATGAGCCATTTTTTCCAGACTGCATAAACAATTTACTCTTGGTCTTAGCAGTCTCCATAGTAACCACCACAGGAGAACTTTGAGAATGTTAGATAACATCATAGAGATGTTGGCTTACAGTAAAATAATCATGAAGCAGACATCACTCAGATGGGCCTCATAATGCAAAGAATAACAAACACATAAACCATCTCAATTAATGATATCTGCATGAAGGCTCATGCAGGGTTGCGGATTCAGGATGATGAGAGCTTTGTATGGTTTGGAGATGAGCAGATCATGGAGAAAACAGACTAATGGATATTTGCTGGGTAGAGTCATGGGGTGAGATTTGAAGGGAGGTTAATTATCTGACCTATTTACCACTTTTTAGGTCACAGACATGAATTAAACATATACCGCAGCCATTATGTGCACAACCACTAATATACATGTGTTTATCTCCCTCCCCTTTCTCTATCTCTCTGTGTCTCTCCCCTGTCTTTCTCTGTCACTGTGATCTTTCTTTTGGTGTTGAATCTCCGCCTCCTATCCACCCATCTCTGTGTGTGTGTGTAGGCATGTTTTGTTATACATCTTTAAAGAAAGGGGTGGGGGTTTGCACCTCCTTGCTAGCTTTGACCTCTCTGCTCTCCAGTAAAGTTTTAAAGTTCTATTCCCTCAGTCGAATCTTCCTTAAAAGGCTACAGTGAGGTTATTCAGCTTTTATAGTATCTGTAAGCCCTTTACTTTGACTGCTGGTGGTGAAAAAACAGACCTATATGTTTTGAGCTGAAGTTACAGGAATGCAAACATTGTATCTAAACTGAAGGTGAAGAAGACCTGCATTATGATAAATAGCTGTGATGAATTTACCTGTGAATGAGACACAAAGACAGTAAAACAGTACAAAACTCACCAGTCAGTACTGAAGCAAAAGGCTGGCCGGGGTCAAAAGGGCATTTTAGCCTGCCGGACTCCATACTGCTGCTGATCAGATGAAGCCAGCCATCCTTTAACTCACATAATACACAACATGCAAAGTTTACACCCTGGAAAGGCTGTGGTACAACTTCATATAATATGTCAGTTTGTTATCATTAAAGTGATAAAGTCTGTCACAATATGGTTTTCCAAGCATGGTGTCATCAGCAATTGTAAAACACTGAATAACTATATGCATTAGAAAAGGGCAAAAAAGATGATTCTTTACTGTTTTAATGATAAATTTTGCTTTTCTGATATCATGGATATGGTCAGTACCTAAAGAACACTGGGAGGAAACCCATGCAGACACAGGGAGAACATGCAAACTCCACACAGAAGGAACCCTGATCGCCCGGCCAGGGAATCAAACCAAGGCCGCCATGATTCATCTCAAAGAGAGCAAAATTAGTCCTGTTTGATTGTTTGTGAAAAACTGAATACGAGTCCTTGTGCCCAGATGTTTGATGGCAGGTTGAACATGTGGCAGTACTAGTGAAAATGTCTTTATATGTCTTTATATATGACAATATGATATTTTTGCCATATCACTTAGATCAGCTCCTTTTTAAGTATTTTGCAAATACTTATATATATATATATATATATATATATATATATATATATATATATATATGCATCATGACAACGTACTTTTGCCATATCTCGCACCCTTACTGCAAATTGCAACCAGAAGAATATTTGCATCTATATACTCTAATACTACAGCCTTTACACCATGGATGTCTGAGCAGTATGCACTAATAATCTATGACCTCATCCCTCACCTCTTTGTGGCCCCTGACCTCTAGGAAGGCACAGGTGGGGTGGAAGGCTCCAGTGCCACATGTGTAGATATGGGTACGGTTATAATTGTGCAGAACCCGAACAAAATTAGCACATTCAGTCTGGGAGAGAGAGAGAGAGAGAGAGAGAGAGAGAGAGAGAGAGAGAGAGAGAGAGAGAAATTGGGTGAAAGTAAAAAAAGGCCAAATATAGAGTCTTGTGTAAGGACTGCTCACAGCCATAATTCCCCCTATGTAAAAATATTCTCCTTCACAAGCAGTTTAATGAGAAATAGAGAACTGAGTTAGGAAGGACGGTCAGTTTGGTGAAATACTTGCATAACAGTAATATAGTCTGGGTGTTACTCACAAGCGGGTTTTTGCCAGCCAGGACACACATATCCACCCTGTCTCTGGGAGCTGGCCAGCTCAGCTGAAAGACAGACAGACACACACACACACACACACACACACACACACACACACACACACACACACACAGACACACACACAAATAAAACACCACATCTCATTACTGTTGGCACCATTGAAGCCAAACAGCCAAAATAGTTTTTCATACTTCCAGAAGACTGTGAACAAAATCAGCTATAGTCTATATTTCTCATCACTATGATTGCCAAGTGTCTGTTTTTTTGGACTTGACAGTCCAGTTATGAGCTCCACTGCCCACTGTCTGGTTGGTGCTGTCAATCAGACATTATGACATCTGTTCGAGTCTCACTTTAACCCTTATGCAAAACCAACAACCAACATATTTTTTGCACATGGAGTGGCCTCGCTGCGTCTTCCTCCTCCCGCAGTCACTTGCATCCCTCGGTGGAGCTCAGGCTTTATGCTCCGTCCCCCACTGATTCGCGTTTCTCACCCCGCCGTCCTCGTGGGGTTTCATCCTCACTCAGAGTTCGGGCCCCGTCTTCCTGTCAACTCTAGCAGCTGTTATCGGCCACAGGCATACTTACCACTATATCCTTCTTACAACATTCATTAACAATTTGGGCAGTATTTGAGGACATCAGCTGCTGTAAAAAGCGTTCTAGACTGCTCAACAGTCTAGGGTCTCAGCTGTTATAAACTGAGCTTCATAATATGCCACTCAAGTTCAATGTCTCGACTGCAGACAGGCCAATCTAGCAGCTGCAGTTTCAACAATGCCACGCTGTTGTAATGTGTGTTACAGAATGTGGCTTGGTATTGTCTTACTGAAACAAGCAGGAATGTCCCTCAAAAAGACAGTGTATAGATGGCAGCATACATACACTGATCAGGCATAAATCCAGCAGCACTGCTGTGTCTGATCCATTCAGAGAGGCACAACACATACTAACACACCATCACCATGTCAGTGTTACTGCAGTGCTGAGAATGATCCATCACCCAAATAGTACCTGCTCTGTGAGGGTCCATGGAGGTCCTGACCACTGAAGAACAGGGTAAAAGTGGGCTAACAAGGCAGATAAACAGATGGACTACAGTCTGTAACAGAGTATACTGGAGCTGATAAAATGGACAATGTTAGTAACAATCAGCATGGTCCCTTTCCTCTTTGGCCTCGAGAACACAACATTATTTCCTAAATGGTAAAAATAGTTTGACTTTTCAGACCACCGCACATGTTTACAACTTTTCTGAAATGTGTGCAGCCATCAAATCAGGAATTAGTGTATACACATATGTTATTCCTCTCCTAAAAATATTACCAGTTCAGAGATACCACAATTTACTATGGTAGTAACAAAACAGGAAAAACACATAGTTAAAACATATATGGTGTATCTTTTATAATCTTTACAAAAAATAATGTGTCAATGGAGATCGTGTTAACCCAACTCTGCTCTCCACTGAGGGTGAGCCTAAGAGAGAAAGTGATCTGTATCATGTTCACCCTTTCTGTGCACAGATGTGTTATAAAAGGCTTAAGCGCTTAGCATGTACAGGGCTGACCTTTAACCTTAAACTCCCCAAGAGCCATCTCCACATGTAACACACAATCCCACAAACCCCTCTGATTACATTCAATCACACACGCTCGTGAGATGACTTTACACAGTCACTCTTTGAAGCTGTGCATGGTAACACAGTCTAAAAAGAGCTCATTAACCACCTACAGTTCCCTACACATGCTCACACACGCTAGGACGCCCCACACACACACACACACACAATTGTGCTGAAGAACTGGAGACTTGCACAGTTAAGAGCATTAACTGCACCTTCTCACACACAAACCTACACAGCATGAAAAACATAACAGGGCCATTATGCACTAGGGCCCAACTCACATGCAGTATTTCACAAAAGTGAGTACACCCCTCACATTTCTGCAAATATTTTATTATATATTTTCATGGAACGACACTCTAGAAATGAAACTGGGATATAACTTAAAGTAGTGAGTGTGCAGCTTGTATAGCAGTATAGATTTACTGTCCTCTGAAAATAACACACAACCATTAATGTCTAAATAGCTGGCAACACAAGTGAGCACACCTCACAGTGAACATGTCCAAATTGTGCTCAAAGTGTCAATAGTTTGTGTGAACACCATTATTATCTAGCACTGTCTTAACCCTCTTGAGCATGGAATTCACCAGAGCTGGACAGGTTGCTACTGGAATCCTCTTCCACTCCTCCATGATGACTTCACGGAGCTGGTGGATGTTAGACGCCTTGTGCTCCTCCTCCTTCCGCTTGAGGATGCTCCACAGGTGCTCACTTGGGTTTAGGTCTGGAGACATACTTGGCCAGTCCATCACCTTCAGCAAGGCATTTGTCATCTTGGAGGTGTGTTTGGGGTCGTTATCGTGTTGGAAAACTGCCATGCGGCACAGTATCTGCATCACGGTCTGCTTCAGAATGTCACAGTACATGTTGGAATTCACATTTTCCTCAATGAACCGCAGCTCCCTAGTGCCGGCAGCGCTCATGCAGCTCCAGACCACCATGCTTGACTGGTGGCAAGAGACAGTTGTCTTGGTACTACTCATGGTTCCAGTAATCAATGTTCTTGGACTGCTTGTCTTCAGCAAACTGTGTGCGGGCTTTCTTGTGCATCAGCTTCAGAAGATGCTTCCTTCTGGGACAATGGCCATGCAGACCAAGTTGATGCATTGTGCAGCGTATGGTCTGAGCACTGACAGGCTGACCTTCCACTTCTTCAACCTCTGCAGCAATACTGGCAGCACTCATGCCTCTATTTGTTGAAGCCAACCTCTGGATATGATGCTTTACATGTGGACTCAACTTCTTTGGTTAACCCTAGCGAGGCCTGTTCCGAGTGGAACTTGTCCTGGAAAATCACTGTATGACTTCGGCCACCACTATTAGCATTGGTCAAAATTGTATCAATAAACCAGTGTAAAGGTCAGATGTAATGAAAGTTACAGAAAATTGATGATACACAGTTTCTTTATAACCCACCCAATGTAGCGATGCAGATGAAATCAGACGCTCGTGGTAAAATGAACAAGGTAGACTTTATTAAAAAAGTTATATGCCTAAAATTATAAAAAAAGACGTAATCTGAACTCGTAGTCTAAAAGGGCATGGGTCAAAACCAAACAATCCAAAGGGCGAGACACAAGATCAAAGTCCAGAGAACAGTCCAAAAGGTCAGAACACGGAGATATTACCACAGGCAGTTAATCCGAAGGGAATAGCAAAAGAAGTAATGGGTTAAGAGGCAAACGGGTCAGAAATGATCAGGCATTAATACAACAGAACCACTCAGTATGCTGACAAATGATACAATACTTCACACTGATCCTATGCTAAGCCTAATTAGCATAACACAGGTGAACCAAATTAGTATTCAGGAAAGTAGGACCGGTGATTGGAGTGTGCAGGCAGGTCAGAGGTGGCAGGAGACATGTGAATTCCCAGAGGAGTCTGGGGAATGGAGTCCAAGTGAGTATCAGAGCCCGAGGGATGCGTGACACCCAACAACACACTTTTGCCCACCCAACAAGCTTTAGAGAGAAAGGGAAAGCAAAATGTTTTATGAGGAAGAAAGAAATGCAGAAATAAAACCCATGGGTGAACAAGTATTACTGGCAATTAAAAAGATTACTGTCAAAGCATTTGATTCCAGAAAGTTTAAAAAAAGGATATCAAGGTGTGAAAATAGAGGGAATAGGGTATATATATATATATATTTTATTTTATTTTTTTTCCAGATATAGGGAGAGGACCAAATCTTTCAGCAAAAGTTCAAACGAGGGACGGAGAGGAGCATTTCGCCTGTATTAGAAAAGGATGTCTAGCTAAAAGGATTTAGAATGCAATAACTTCAGATTGTGGAGCTGTTTTATATTTATATTATTTATGTTTTTGTGAACCACATCTGAATCTATAAAACTGGCAAATGGCATATAAATTAGTAAAGCTCTGTTTGTCTTATTTCAATTGGCATATCAATTAGTAAAGCTCGGTTAAAACTAGTCTGCTTTTGTAGTAGTTTTGCCCATGTAAAAATATAGCGAGTGATATTTATCTGAATTGTTATCTGCTTAACATCAGTATCAGTTACCAAATATTCATATTGGTGAGCCTTTCATATACACCTACCTCAAACGTACCAGTACAAACACTAGTGTGTGCTTTGAGAGATCTAAGAAACAGGGTAGGGAGTTGTTTGCACTGCCAGCTGTTGTTAGTCAACGCAGCTGCATCTGGTTATTTTGATAGGTCAGGGTGGAGCACATTTTTCTCTCTCATGCGCTTCTGTTGATGCAGAGCATGGAGGAAATATAGGCTGTAGGAAAGTAGTATTATGTGTGAGGAGCGTTTCTAAGAGTACTTTATAATTATCTATACTGGCTAAACTTTTTTTTCATAAATATAGCCTGAAATATGACACTCCCTTTACGCCCTCTGTTCATACAGCAGTGCTGTGGTTTGGATGGTTTTCTTCAGACTGCGTCTACTTGTGAGTTCATGTGAGTTCATGCAAATGTATGTGTGTCATGACTGACCAAGCTTTAAAAAGTTTCCCTTCATCAGCTCAGTGCAGTTTGATATAGCATGTTTTACCTTAAATTTTGTAAAGAAAAATAACTTTGTGTGTGAATGGTAGCCTGTATGTGTGTGTGTGTGTGTGTGTGTGTGTGTGTGTGTGTGTGACTTATGAACATGAGCACGAGACAGACACAACGCAGGTTCACTGCCGAGTTGTAACTGTCATACAACTATTGTAGCAGTGGTATCCCATGTCGCCATGGTGACAGTGATTGGCAGGAGTGATAGAAGTAGGGTCAGTGGGATTCAGAGGAACTGAAAGGCTCTATAGAGCGATGCCGTGGGAATATCGAGATGTGACAAGTGTTCTGTGCTCCTTTGGTTTAATATGGGAGATGGCTGCCTATACTCTGTAGCAGACGTGAGGAAATTATGCGTAAGCACATCCACCCACAGACATATATGCACAATAAGAAAGCATTACCTCATCCTCACAGACATTTCTGAGCTAAACACTCTTACTGTGCTTTTCTATAGGATTAGCATAGCCTGCAGTTCGTGAATTCCCGGCCCATTTAACCACTTCACTAGACCAGACTGTAGCAGAAAGCCAAAAAATTGACATCAAATACTGCTAAATCATTTATTGTGATGCAATACCAACTATGTTTCTTTGTCCCTATGTCATTGCTGTCTGATTAAAATCTTTATTATTTTTACAGATTTGTTTTTTAATTTGAAAGTTTTGGCTACCATGTAAACCATCAATTTTCCATGATGAACAATAAACCAAAAGAAATTACCCAAAATGAATAAAATCTTACATTGAAAGCTGTAAAGTTACTTGTTTTTATACAAGATTTTGTTCTGACATTTAAAATATGTGATCACATATGGTATGTACTTTTTACTACATAAAAAAAGTATTAAACCATATATGAACCATATGAAATCCTGTTTTCATTAGTATTTATTTACTTCCTTACTTCTTTTTTATTTCACCCACTTTTTTGCATTTTATCACTTTGCATTGCCCACATAGTTTCAAGGTAACAGATGTAATACAAAAAAAGATGGGATCTTTAACATATTCAAACCTTTTAATAAAAATGTACTTTTAACCATTGCCAATATTTTGGCATAATTTCCTGGATTTATGTTAGTTACCTTAAAACATGATCCAGAAGAACTACAACTCTGTATGGTTATAATAGTTAGACTTAGTAGTTATAACAGTTAGCTCTCAAGCTGTCAGTCTGTCTGTTAATGGTCTTATTTATCAGTCACAAGAGTAGGCAAAACATGAGGTTATACTTTAAGAATGAAGAGAAGGAACATCATTAAATGTGCAAACTAGCCAGCAACCACATTTTTTACAACACTATTATTCATACCAGAGCAATTTCCCCACGTTATGAAAAAAGACAGGCTTAATTGCACCACTATAGAAATATTCAAATCACCACCTCATTCCAAGTATTCAACCCAAATTTATGTCCTTGAGATAGGACGAGAAGATAAACACTGGCTGAACACCAGAGCTGCTGTAGAAAAGTAGTTCTCAGCATCTCTGACACTGTGTCCTTGTTTTTGATCCATTTTCTTGCTTTGCTGTGTGATACACCCTGTTAAAATCAACGCTACAGTACTATGTATACAATAACATGCTGCGAGATAGATACACATATGAAGAACCACCAAGTAAAAGAATGAGAAATAATGTGCTTGAATCTAACACAATCCTAATCTGAGAAAACAGACATAACATCACACATCACTAAACAACTACACGTGCTGTTTAAAACTGTAATTAATCACTTGTGTCTAATGTAAACAACATGCCATGTTCTGTTGTTGCAACATACTGTTTCACAGACAGAGTGCCCTCCAGTGCAACATGAAAGACACTGTGTTTTTCTGGATGATTCCATGGAACAAGTTCTTCATGTTTAGCCCCAGAACATGCATTGCTAAATTTACTGAAATTCTTCTCAGACTGACCTGATTCTGCATGTCTGCAGGTGTGCAGGCATGTCTGTGAGCATATGGATGAGCGTCAATGTGTGTGTGTGTGTGTGTGTGTGTGTGTGTGTGTGTGTGTGTGTGTGTGTTTGGGGGGGGGGGTACGTACCTTTCTAGGGTGCTTGTTGATGTTGTCTGGGTCCAGTAGGTAGATGTGATCCTTGGCCCCCAGAAGGAGTCTGCTCCTCTCCTCATCCAATAGGAATGTCTCAAACTGCATTCCATCACTGGAGCCCACAAATGGCACCACACTGCCAGAGTGCAACAATTCTGCAAAAGAGAGAAAGCCATTAGCAACACCAAACAGACTAGCCCAGCTCACACTGCACTACACCAGAGAAGCAAGCAATCAGAAAAGGTGTAGCATTCACATGGATACACCTATAGACTCGCATAGTCAATCCTGGAACCCTAGAAAAATCCATACTGCCTAATAACAAATCCAATAGAATGTTAATTTTAAAAATGTGCTCTTAAAAGTTTGATTTGTTGTAGATTAATGTTGACAATCAGAATCTACATTGGTAAGAAAACTGATTAAATTCACTAGCGTTAAGAACTGCTCACATGCATATATGTCATACAGAGATGCTTCGCAAGTGTTTTGATGTGTTTATCCTGTCTGCTCACTTAAAAGAGGAAAACTGCAACATTTAAATGTTTATGTTTCAAGAAGACAATGTAAGATGCTACACAGTTCATTAAAAATTCATGCACGATTTAAAACCCATTGAGATCTTAGTGGCTACACTGACAAGTTTGTTAAGAACAAAAAAAATCCAATCATTATGGACCAAATACTGTATTGGAATACGCCTTTATAAATACTTATGTATATTTATGTCAGTTGTCATGAGGAGCTTGCATAGATGTCATTTAGCCTTATCAACACAGCCCTACATAACGTATTTGACAGTATGACAAAGAAGCAAGAGGTTGTCTCCAAAACTAGAAGAACTACAAATTGCTGATAAACACTTTGCTGCCGAAAAAAGAAATATACTTTTTTTTTCTCTTCATAAATGACACACCAAAAATAGAAGGAAACACACATATCCTCTACTATATCCTAGGTTTTCTAGCATTGAAGACAGCCTCCCACTGTTTTGACATACTTTCCTAAAGTTTTAAAAATGATTTAAATGATCTGCTTCCACACATTCTTCACTGTCGTCCATAGGCCATCCACAGAGGCTACATTTTCCTTCTCCACACATTTGCCAAGATCTCAATTGGTTTTAAATCGTGCATGAATTTCACTTTATTATGTGTGGTGTCTCACGTTATCTTGTCTCCATTCCTTGTTGTAGCTTTCCTACTTTAAGTGAACAGACAGGAGAAACACATTAAAAACAGTATAGCATCAGTATATGATGCATTTGTACAGACGCACACACACACACACACACACACATTGATCTACATGTGACTGTCTTTATGCACCACATTCTTACAAAATATATAATACCAGAAACAAGTTCAGGTGTGAGTGTGTATCTGTCTCATACTAGTGAACTAGATGAACCTGAGTCAATCATCTTGCCCTGATAGCAGAACTCTGACATTCCTTTCCTTGAGGAAAGGAAACAGCACTTCAACACATTTTATTCTGTACAATGTGCCATAATATCAGGGTAGATCTGTCATCCTGGGGCTCAGATTCCACTCAGTTAAGTGATACTTTTTTTTTTTTAATGTCCTCCTCTGTCCCTCCTGTGTTAAACTTCTTAGGTGCATGAGCTGCCTTCCTCTGGCCCTCACTCTGCCTAAATAACACATGCAAACTAAATCTATGAGATCAGAGCCTAGCTATTAACTTGATTCGAATGTGTCTGTCTATCGTTCAGCACCACTAGACATCAGCTTGACTGGCCATTTACAATGCACATGCCTCACGTTCCAGCTGTGTCACTCCCTGAGGGTGAAAGACACATTAAATTATAGCTGTTTATGATCATAACTTAGCAAAGCCAAACAGTATTGACAGTGGGACAGGGCTAAAATGTTATAACACTCACATTCACACAGCACAAGCAACCCAGATTCAAATACCAAGGCAATTTTTATAAGAAAAACGACAGCATGCTATTGATTACTGCACACTTAAACATGAGCGTATCTTCCTCATACACACACACACACACACACACACACACACACACACACACACACACACACATATATATATACATACACACACACACGCACAGAGCTGTCTAAATAATTCATGCTTTTGGATCTGTTTGGTATGCTCAGTTTCAGCACGCTGTCTCTGCACGCTTGGACAGATACCATGAAATTACTCCACCTCTTGCTTTTTTTTTCTCCCTCTCCCTCTGAACACAATTTCTCCCTCTGAACACAGAATTCTGAGATCAAAACACTCTTTTAACAAAAATGCATTCATTTGCACTTACTTTCTGTTGTTAATTTTCACAGCCCACATTCCTTTCATTCAGTGTTTTTCTGTTCCTAATGACATTTCAATGTATTATGGACTTTTTCTCCATAATAAGTATTACAAAATCACTTGTGGTATTCTAATGTCTCGATAGCTAGCTAATGTCCCGTTCCACCTTAAACAGTCCAGCAGTTCTGAGGCCTGAAGTGCCAGAATGTAACAGCTGCTCCATTTAAGGTGGAACAGGAAAATTCTAACAAGAAGCTGGTGAATAGCTGACTTCAGCTTCATATCACTGAAGAATTAGGAGTGGTGATAATAAATAATTGTCATATCCCTTTGAAGACATTTCATCCCATAAATGTAACTAAAGCCCAGCAGTGAGGTTGCTGAACCTAGCATTGCTAGCTAGTAGCCTCTTAATGAAGTAATGTTTTTCTGTATTTGAGGGTTGTCCCATTTCATAGGGAAGATTTCGACCATTACCCTTGTGACTCAGTTCCAAGCGGAAGGTGACACTTGAAAAAAAAGGGGTAAAAATAAGAAATGAAATTGGGCCCAATATTGTGCTTCGTTGGTGATAGCAAAAGTATGGAGTTGTTGTTATGGCATGACATCAAATTAGAAGTGCAGACTGAATCAAATGACAATCCAATTTATTATATACCAAACAACGTAATTAAATATACTTGCATACAATCACACTAGAATAGTACAGTAAAGTTAAAGTACTCTCGACTTCTTTGACTTCTTAACTCGCACCCGTTTTTTCCTTCATTCTATGTCTAGGGTAGGTATACAGCAGGCCTATATCCTGTTTAAACATCCATAGCATACATGGTCATGTCTGTAAGTGTTATGAGACAAAAAAGTGCAGGTATATGCTGTCCAAATGTGCAGTGAATTGGCACAACCATTATTCTTGAGGTGTGAGGGTCTCGGGTAGGTTACCCACAATCAATATTTATACAAAGACACCCTCTGAAAAAAGCGTACTACACCTCCATCCTGCTAACCTCAGCCTAGCTTTTGCTAATCTACTCTACAAACAGTGTCAAGTCTGAGCTCTGCTGAAAGATTCCCGCAACGGCCTATCTGTGGCTAACCCTCAGGAGACTCAACCCCTAACTCCCACTCAGCAGACCCTGATTAGACCTGGTGCTGAAGCTAATCCCTCTGTTTGTTTATGAGAGATAATGTAGCCAGCTGAGTCCTTGACGCTAAGTCTTACACCACAGTTGCGTAAGCAACTTTACATGGATTGCTACTCAGAACATTGTGTTTTCAGGGGAGATTGTTAGAGTGCAAGTAAGTGGTTAGCGAGTGTTTTCTTAGCTGCCACCAAGCCTTGCTCTCTCATCAGCTTTAGTGTGAGCATGAAGGAATTCCAACATCCTTTCACAAATCTTAGCCTGATATAGGCCGAGTAGCTCATAGAGACTTGTGCAGACCAGTTACCTCACATAAAACTTGCCCCCCTTGAGTGTGAATGGATAAAAACGGGTTTATCAAAATATAAAAAATGCTTTATATAGTTATTCTTAAACTTACTTTGATTTTTATTTATAAATTTATATCGGATGTGAAGGGATCTAGGTTGTTGGCTCGTTCTCAGTTTAAGATCAGTGTAATACAAGGCTGTTGTCACATTACAAGCCATAATGTTCAACTCTAATATTTTGCTTTCTGTAGGAGCACAGCCTAAGTGCCCAAGTTCAGAATCTCAGCACTGCAAAAAAACGATATCTTGGTATGTAGAATCATATGAAGTCTAGCCAATTTAGTTTGAGATTGTTATAAGAATATTCTAAAGTTGTTAACTGTTTATAGGCATTTTTACATTTTTTTAACTTTAGTTATTCTAACTAGTGAATAAACTTATATTATTGCCATATTTTTTTTTCTTGAAACAAGCAAAATTATCTGTCCGTATACTAAGACAGTATCTACAAAATATCTAAATTGAAAAATATCAAAATATCTAACGTTGAATGATCTCATTACATTCTTAAAACAATCTCATAATGAGAAATGATGAAAGATGCTTTCACTTTCCAAGACATTTTGCAGCAAGTGCTATTAAAAGCAAACATAACATTATTTTAGCTAATATCAGAAAAATATTACTTACTGTAATTCACAGGGATTAGTAAGTCAGTATTTTATCTCCAGTTAAAAGTCTAATATAAGGGAGTGAAACAAAGTACATTTTTGTCTAATACACTCAGCAGTAAATAATGATGATCCACATCCACCCGCCAAATGGTTGTTCGCTGAATAGTGATGATACATCACCATCCAATGTTCTTTTTCAAAAATAAAGCCAGCTGTTTCAGACTAGAGTATCATCACTGTCTAAAGATGTAAAATATCTATCTCCAGATTTCTAACTTAACAGGAAAAAGAACATGTTTCTTAACTTTTACTGCAGGTTAATGCAAAGTGATCTTATTCCAAGTTATATTGGAGCATTTCTATTGATCCATTCATCATGAAATTTGGACACAGTCTAAAAAATAAAAATGACATATGTGTGAGCAAGTTAGTGTACAAATCTATAAATCTCTGTGTATACATTCTTCATTTCCCATGAGGCTTGCAGACCCATGCAGCTCATTCTGTCAAATGCCACAACATATTCCCTACCCACAAAACAATCCTTAAGATCAAACCCCCTGTATAGAAATGCTGACCTTTACTGAAATAATTACATTATAAGGGCAACAAAATGTTTCACTGTGATTGATCTGTATTCTTGGAGAACTGACAGTGGGGTGAAATGTGATGTTTGATCCAGCCAATGCAACCCAAATGTCCTTTCTGTTCTTTTTCCCAGCACATGCATGCATACATGAGCGATCCCATGCTTGACTAGCCTTTAGGTGTGAAGTCCAGTGGATCTGATGTGTTCCATTCAGAGCTACATTCTTCAAAAGAAAAGGGGTCTCTGTTTTTGAGGTGTGCGTTGACACAGAAAAGGTGCTGATGTTTTTGAAGAGTTCACTGACTCAGAGATGATGAATCTGGGATGATTATACTGCGGGCCTCACACCAACTTCACTAAAAGGACCAAACATGGACAGAATAACATAGCTTTTCACATAGATATACAGCATCAGGTGGCAGGAGCTTAAAGGATGTGGTGAGCATTGTATCTTCTGGTAAATTAGCCCAGGTGTTCACTCACAACAGGCTTTAAAGGACCCCTGTGATGCAAACTTAAAATATCACATGCTTATTAACAAAATAGAGCTTCTACCTCTACGTGAACCCAAGCTAATGCCAAATATGACAAATCTAATTTCTCACTGGGTTCAGTAATCTGGTTGCAACTTGTGTTGACACTTGCAGGCGTCTCAGACAGAGGAAATTTTACATTGCATAATCTTATGTTATATGAGACCTGATCTTTCCTCAAAGCCATTAAAGAAGGAAGACATTCCACCTCTTTAACCATTTCAGCAAGATCCCATCATTGAAGAAATAAAAAGAATCCAATTCCAATTAAAGACCTCAGTGACTCACTGACCTATTTCACACTTACAAATTAAAAGCAATTCAGTGTTTCTAAAATAAGCAGTGTGTTTCCTTGCACTGTCTGTTGCCCTAACAACATGTTCTCTCTCTCATGCCCAGGGTGAAATACAGGGTTTTGACAGCATATACTTACAATGTACTTATACACCCATATTTTCTGAATGCCAAAAAAGCTCAAAATAAATGGTGCATTCCTAGCAGTCGGTCATATTTTCATTGGCCTGAAGTTGTTGATGTAAACGAGGCTCTATTTTGAGTAGCGCTGGCCTGCTGGAGCTTGGTCGGCGAGAGTTTTTGGGGAGCTCTACATTTTGTTTCCCTCAGTGGCATAAAACAAACACGCCGCACGTTTGCTTAACTCCAAAAGCCACAGCAGAGACTGAACACCGGACAGAATGAAAGGAACACTGAGAAAAAGAAATAAACAACCAGAAGACTTTAATCACTTCTTTTTGGGGTGGACAAAAGGCGTGATTAACAGATTTGCCACTTTGTCATCGCCATCGCTGTGATCACCATGAAGATAAGATGCTCATCCAGTGCAGAGGTACAAGTTTGGCTTGTACACTCCACTCACACTCTAACACTAACACACATAGCGCTCTCTTAGGCTTAACTATCCATGTCCAACATGTGTCAGTGTTTTCAAATAAATGAGTGAAAAGAGTCATTACTTGTTCACTAATGTTTCCTTTATGCCTCATAGATATTTATTCAGTAGCGTCACTCATGTTTATCTGGTTCCCCTTTACTCCCTGAAGGTGCATGTGAGAGTGTGCGGGTGTATGCATGTGTGTGTGTTTAAAAAAAAAAAAAAAAAAAACACCAATTGTCACACGTAGGGCTGCTTTAATAATCCCTATGAAGTAACACTAGCTCTTGATGACTAATGTAATCCTGTTACAGCTGTAGACAGATCAAACAAACAGCTGTGCATTATTTTTAGATCGACTATAAATGTAAAATTATATATAACCTACTCATTGTCTTCACTGGAGTGTACACCCTTGGCTAATGCACTGAATATGTACTTACATTAAATGTAGTTTTGAGCAGTTTACAGTGTCAGTTGTACTTTAGCTTTATGTTAAGAAAGACTAAGTGTGGTCAGGCAGATGTTGAATCATAGCCAGGTGTAATAAGAGACCATGAATCCAAATCCAAACCCTCAAACCACATCAACATGTGGCATCTCTTTGATGTTGCCCTGCCCAAAAAAATATAAAATCCTAAATGAAGCATGTGAGACTGTGTGCATATGTGTTTGCTTTGTTTTGATCTCCTTGTGAGAGGAAAAGGTGAAAATGTCTAAGGTGGTGAGGATACTTTATTGCATCCAATGAGAAAAAAACAGACATCTCAATTGAAAAAACTAGAAGAGTTACAGTTATTGTTAAGCTAAATTTCACCATTTAAAAAAACTGCATAAATCAATTGTTGAATTGTGGCAAATAAAGTCATTCAGGCTGGCTCGATGTGAAATGGTTCGCTGTACAGACTACAGGGGTGGTGGTAAGAACTAGTGGTGGCAGTGTCTACAACGCAAATATAGCCATTTTATATAATATTCAAAGACACCATTGAACCTACATGTATCTTTTGAGATTTTATATGTATATATTGTAATGTAAATAATGGTTAAATAGTTTTGGGGGTTGTTTTGCCATAAATCTCCCTCTAGGTACTTCTCTGCAAAGAATAGATTTAAAACATATCTTCATAACATTATACCACAATTATTAACAAGTCTGAATTGGTAAATTTCTCTACAGTGGAGCATTTCATATCAAACCACTGTAAATGACTCTGTTCAGATATTAACAATTTAATTTTGCAGATTTTTTTTAATCACGGCAATGTTCACGTACTGTCGCAAATAGTTAAATGAAAAACCCTGTAAAGACAAATAATACAAATGTTCTTGTTTGTGTGTGTGTGCTCTACCTGGGTATCCATCCCTGTCAGTGCTGTAAATTTGTACAAACATATACATACATACATACATACATACATACATGCTACAATGAAATGCAGCGCATTTTCCAAGCAACATTATAATCAATCACAGGCAGCATAATATTTACCTCATATAAATAATTTATGGACCTTTCAACACCTTAAAGTTCTATGTGGAAATGTAAATGTCAAGAAGACACATTTATTGTCAACCAATTCTAATATGTAAGACAAAGTAACAAGGTAATTACAAATGTAATGAACAAAACAGGCAGTTTAGCTGTGACCTATGAAGTATCCAACAGTAGTTATATTTGCCTACCTTTGTAGCTGAGCTTGACCCTGGGCACACTCTCCTTCGTGCAGTGCACTTGAGGCAAATACAACAGCAACAGCATCCCCAGCAGTCTTCTCCGCACTGGAGAGGGATGGGTCATCCTGGTCCAGCAGAAGGGTTTGTTGTCAGGGAGATGCTGGTGTCTGTACACCTCTTGCTGGTTCTGGCTCTGTGGTTCTCCAGTAGTCTTCATAGGAGATAAAGCTCGACTACTGCAGCCCTGTGGAGGGAGCAGAGACTCGTTAACTTGTTAGGAGTCACTGAGGGAGGGGCTGAGCATCTCTGTGGGAGGTGTGTGTGTGTGTGTCTGTGCGCGTGTGACCTTGTTAAATCCTAAGTGAATACTCAGCTGTTTTACCATGGTCTCCTTTAGGCATCTCTGTCCATTTGAACGTTCTATATCAGCTGCTGTCCTATTCAGGTCCCTTCCTTTTGTCCTCCAACACACAGAGTCTTTCGTTCCCTCCTCTCCCTCTTTAAATCTGTTTGTCCCTAAACAAAAGGTCAGCCTGTGGAGGAGCGCCACTTCCAGCCTCTTTTCAAATACTGGTCCTTCTTTCTCCCATCCATCTCACAGCGGTTCCTTTTCTTTCTCTCCTTTTCTCTGCCCCTTACACATTGTAAATGGTATTCCGTACAGGGAGCGGCTGGCCAATGATCATGCCTAAATTCTTCGCTTCATTAGTCTGTGGAGTGGTGTGAAATTGTGGGAAAAAGACTACACTATACGAGGCTTCATTATGGGCGAGGTCATTTCCTTTTACAAGGAATCATAATAAGAACAAATATTCATGACCTGCCCTGAGAGAATTCCTCCACCTCCAAGAATTCAGCAGTTGCATTCTTTTAAACTCATGAATGAATGACTTAGTGATTAAACGAGACAACACTACTTTCTGCAAGCATTCCTTTTATGTTCATTGCAAGCATTAATTTTTTTGCACAAAGTTTACATTACGCCCATAATCATTTCTAGATAATTTTCAAAGGTCCCTTATGCCTAATCATACTGAGGATTAATGACGTACACAGTTAACAGGACTGTCTGGAAGACAGGTCTAATATTCAGACAGATGAGTCTTGTCACTAGGCATGTTCTCTTAGAACACCGCGTCCATTTAACTTTGTTCACACATGCACACAGACTATACACGTTTCTAGTAAAGAGGTCCCATCCAAAGATAAGTCTGACTCTCTGTTTACTTAGGAAAACGGTGCTGTCCCCTGTAGGCCATGTTAACAGAGATAGTTCCAGAGGTGATGGATCATACAGCAACAGAAACACGCAGCAGGGCAGAAAGGGGCAGAGGGAGTGAGCGCAAAGGTCGAGTGTCATTGGAGCATGGGCACTGAGGTTATCCAATAAAGGCAAACTGATTTCCATCCAACAAATCACTGGCATAACACAACTCTATCAAACCTAATTATGACAAATAAATCAGGAACTGTAGCCCTTCTGTTCACTGGAAATACTCTGCAGGTCGTTCCATCATAAACCATCTCACAGTGAGCAAAACAGACCATTTACTCCTTTTTCCACCATCTTTTATTCTACTCTTTCCATCCTTTCTAACTTCTCCACTCTTGAATAAATATAGGAGCCAAAAGAGTCATTTGTAGAAGAGCCACTTTTGGTAGCCTAAAGAACCTTTTAGCCGAGTTTTGAAGACACCATCCATTAAAAGGTTTTTTATGGAAACACAAGTGGATCTTCTGTGGTATTACACCAAATGTAGCTTTTCTGGCACCAGTTTATCTTAAAGTTTCTCCTTCTTCTTCTTTATATTCTTCCTCTTCTTCTTCACTCTACTTTTCGTCTTACTCATCTTCTCTCTTTTCTTCTTCTTCGCGTTGTCCCAGTCCTACTTTGGCCTATATTTTTTTCACAGTTGTTCTCCCCATCTACTTATCCATAAAGGCACATCACATTAACTTCCCACACCTGGACTACTGCAAACACAGCATATCAATAATATTATTTTACTGTTTAACTGCAGAATAAGGATAACACAGGTCATTATTATGAGTTCACGTTACTTATTTTTGTTATTCTTGGCTCAGAAGTCAATAATCCTTGAGACTTCAGTGTGATCACATAGAGCTGCTCCTCTGGTCAGTTTAAACACCACTAACATTAATGCAGCGCACACTGCACCAAGGCCGTTCTGTATTTTCATAACACAGTGCAACAACATGCAGAGAAAATCTGTCTTCATTAAGTCAAGAAAACTGTTGAATTGTTCGAACAAGAACAGCGGAGAGAGTCTGTGAGAATGACATCAATTTCCAGAGAGAGTCACTGCCAGAAAGCCGTAGCTGAATTATGCAGAAATAATTGGAGCTGCATTTAATGAATTATATCCCCCTCTCTCAGTGAGAAAAAACTGCCCTCAATATGAACAAGACCTCCGAATTGCTGTCTGTGGATGTTTATGTTCATGAGAATGTCATGTTTCTCTGGTGAACTTCTCTCCGCACTAATGAAGAAAGTAAATTCTCCCAGCTGCATGTTGCCATTCACTCACTCCCTCACGTCAGAACAGGCAAAACACTAAAATATGTTATTACTCATGATTGCTTTTAGAAAATGGTCTTAAATGATGCAAAACAAGTTTGGCTTATAATCGTTAATGATGATTATTTTAGATGTACTTCAGTTTTCAAGGCTCAATTCAATAATTCTGTAAACATAAAGCAATTATGAGTCAGAATTCCAGATTTGATGGTTGCTGTATAAATGTATGCAACTTTTGTGGGATGAGAGATAAAGAACAAAAAGTCTGTAATGGTAAGACATTTACTACTGTGTACTAGCTGATTCTCTGTATATTGTTCTAATGTTCTTCAGTTGATGCTTAATATTGTGTCGCTGCACATGCTTTCCTATAGTAAAGCAGTAATATAAACTCCGAACAAGTCCATAAGAAACATTCATACACTACTCTACAAACTGCAGTATGTTCAGTCCAGGAGCAGCTCTGAAGTTATCACTGAATTCTTAATGTGGCGGACCCTATCAGATGAATGAAAGGGATTAAAGTTTCAAATTCACTCAAGTCAATAGGCAGCGTCAGTGACTAATTGCATGTCTGTAATCCTGTCACAGAGGACACATGATCCTATTCTTGTGTGTATGAGGGAAACTGAACTCGTGTTATTAGGAACAGCTCCAGTTTCTCTACTCACAACTCACTAATCAATCCTATATATCATACTGCCAGCGCAGTCAGCAGACGTGCATGTGTGTATTTGTGCATGCTGAACTTGGTTATAAAAACAAAGCGAACTTTCCTTTTTTCCCTTTGTTCTTCATTCTTTCAGCTGAACTGCAAATGAATGCTCCAGACATAACTTAAATCCTCTGCACACTAAAGATAATTGTAGACTAAACTGATCAGAAACACTTTAAAAGATAACAGTGGGGCTCTGGTGGTATACAAAACTAGACCCCATATCCTACATTTTACCTTTTCCCTGAGGTCCAGTTATGATGTTTGTGTAGATTTATGTATCTGAAAGCCATAATTCCTTCTTTACATGGCCATTTCTAACCTTTCTATGTCTCTATCACCTTGGCCCAAAAGTAAGCAAACGTTCAAATGTTGGATCACATTGCATTGCGTCACAGGATGAAGTAGAAATGTAACAAAACAAAACTAACTGCCCTATCAGCTAAAAGTTTGAGACTTCACATACAAATCTGGACCATGTGAAATAGTCTCCATTTAGCCACTTCCAATATAAACTGTCTCATTTCAGTTACTATCACAATATATCGGAAGCTGATATATTTTTATTTGCTTATGAAGAGAAAAACAAAATTATTAAAATCAATCTTCCATTGAAATTAATTACAACCAAAAACCTGTCCAGGTTTTAGCTTGTACTGAAGCATGTGCTGTAGTCACCTGTGGTGGGAACAGCAGCTTCGGCAAACCACTTCATACAGTTTCACTGTATCAGGCGCCTACATCCACAATTTACTAACATGAAACATCAATCTAACTGTTAAAGTAGCCTATATCTGATACGGGCACCAAAGACAGGATTCTGTAGACCGAAACCGAGCAATGCTGTGGATGTAAGTAAAACATCATCATATGTTTCCATCATTAATTTAGCTCTTTTACTAACTTAAGTTCCATCAAAAGTATAATAATCCTGATAAATTTGTGCAAAACGTGTCAAAGATTTATGGCTCAGTGAATTATTCCAGTATTTGTTACAAATTTCACTCATATAGTGTCACAGAGATGACATTCTTTTGTTTTCCAATTTTCTCCCAAATTTATTCGTTTCCAATTCCACCTGCTAGATAGGACTACCCCAATCACACGATACAATCAACGCTAGGGGGCGAAGGCTAACACAGGCTGCCTCCGAGACCTGTGAAACCGCTCACGCAACGTCCCTGGAGAGCTGAACGCAGTCGGAGGAAAGCCAGTTAACAGACGCCTGCGCTGACTAGCATCACATTTAGTGATGCTACGGTCAGCTGTAGCATCAGCAGGGATCGAACTTGCGATCTCCTGATGATAGGGCCAACGCTTAGACGCTTTCACCACTTTGGAGCCCGACATTTCATATTCTACATGAATCAATTCAACCTGTTATCTGCGTTTTCTGAAACAGCGACCGAGGATGTGCTCAGTTTCACACTCAACTCTCAAAACTAGGAGGGAAAAAAAAGAATAGGCAGGTGAACTATTTACCTTTCAGTAAACATTTTTTATTGTTTTGACTCCCCGGCCGGGTGACCGGGTCCTCTCTGTGTGGAGTTTGCATGTTCTCCCCGTGTCTGTGTGGGTTTCCTCTGGGTTCTCCAGTTTCCTCCCACAGTCCAAAGACATGCAGTCAGGCCAATTGGACATGCTAAATTGCCCCTAGGTGTGAGTGTCTGTCTGTCTGCCCTGCAATGGACTGGCGACCTGTCCAGGGTGTATCCTGCCTTCCACCCAGTGACCGGTGGGATAGGCTCCAGCACCCCCCCACGACCCTGAGGGAGAAGCGGCTTAGATGGATGGATGGATATATGTGTATATATATATATATATATATATATATGTGTGTGTGTGTGTGTGTGTGTGTGTGTTTGTGTGGTTTCAACCCTGACGGAGAAACGGCTTGGAAAATGGATGGATGGATGGATGGATGGATGGATGGATATTTACACTAACTTAGAGAATGAGCTGTATAATCGTAGCTGGGGGCAGTTCTTTTAGTATAAAACCAGTTGCTACATTTTTTTAAAGCTTTGTAGTGATTCCCATACTGTTGTGAATAGCTTTTGATAAGCGTGTTTACTAAATAATGTAAATATATACATAAAGTAATGTAAAATATTGAAATAATTAATTAACCTACAATATTTTAATGTGTTTGTGACACCGGTATTGGCTACAGTAAGTTGTCCATTCTACCTTTTGGACTACTTTTAAATTTTTGGCTAGTGTAACCACATTTTAATAAGGTTACTGGCTCAAGTGCAGTAATTTTGTTGAGGTGGAGCATCACTATGATGTGATCTGATGCACGAAAAATAAAAACAAAGCACCGGTCAAAAAAAAGGCAGTTAGTGTAGATGGTTGGTTGATCATTCTGGTTTTGTCATTGTCACATGCTCACATCACTTGCTCATGTCGCTTCATTTTAGGAAAAAGTGTTATAATTAAACAGACTGTTATGTTAAACAGTTATGTTATGTTATGTTAAAATATGTTGGTTTTCATGGCATTACAAAAACAATGGATTCAAAACAGACTATACTTGCAGTTGAATGCACACACATTAACTTTTTTGGACTAAGTAGTGAATAGTCCATTTAAAAACCTTATCAGTGTTGACATACTACATTAAACTTTTTCATTAAAAAAATTTGGTTATTATTTAAAATAAATGTTCTCGAATAACCCTGTTGTATATGCTGAGGCAAGATATCACTGTGTTTCTTCTAAACTTTTGCTTCCATCATCTGTTGTGAGCTCTGTCGACATCCATTATGGTGTCCTAATGGCATTATTGCATGACAAAGTACTTATACTAGCAGCAATATAAGCATTCGACCTTTGTTTGAACCCTGGGGACAGTATTGATTTAACAGTGTAGACAGTTATTTGGCCTCAGCTCAAAAGACTGAACATGTGGGAGTTGAGTTCTGCCAAGCAGAAAAGTTACAATCAACACTTTTCAAAGCGCACATCCTCAAAACTACTATGTAAAGCATGCAATTCTGACCAGATTCCGCTTGAATATCTGCAGCACTGTTGACTGAAGATATCACCGCCCATGGATCACAGCACTGTGCCTAATATGGATAAGGCATTCGGCAGATAAGCAGTTGGAAAAGTATCAGATATCGCCAAAAAGGTGGAGAATGGAGAAAAAGCTTTCCATGGTTTTCTGAAAACATTAGTGAGGAAACTCTGTAGACTTCTGCCTTGTTTGTTTGAGCCAAGCTCATGTTTAATGATACGTTTTTAATCCCCCTCTCATCTTTAAAGGAGGAGAGGTTTTAGCTCTGGTACCTGTACGCACCTGGGAGTGAGCCAGGTGGATATCTCCTGACAGAGAGAAAAAGAGAAAGAGAGGAGTGAAGACATTCTTTCAATCCAAAAACAACCAAATCCCATTGTATCCCCAAAATGCCTGATGTGTGACTGACAGACCTATGGAATTATAGGTAACTTTATACATCCTGAGAGGAACTCTGATAGCTGTAATGGAATAGTGACAAAGTGACCCTACTCTAAAGTGCTGGGATAATGTCTCCTCTCCTTATTCCTGTTAAGCGTGAATGAGTGAAAACTCTATCTCTACTGCTTCCCATGCATGAGGGTGGAGGGATCAGATGATGAGAAGCCCAGAGTCTCAGACTTAGTGTCAGAGAAGAATAAAGTGAAGCTGTCCAACTTTGTTCACTGCTTATTTCACAGGTGTGAAGGTGCTTGACAGCGCTGACAGAACGCCTTAGAGAGCAAGTCAGGCAGAGACAATGAAGTTATTCACTAATGTTGGCCTATATACACAGACACATATGGACAAACCCCGCATACTTTTGTATTGTTGCTGTCCAAAGACAGATATATATCTCCAAAATAGTAACTACAGGAGAAGCTAAACATGATCTTTCCTTTTAATGTGAGTTAATGTAACAAAGTTTTATGCCACATGATTGTGGAACTTTTCTATTGACCCACTCATTGGTAAATTGTCACACAATGTAAAGAACAGCTGCCGTGTTTGTATGATGTAGAAAAATAAACCTAAACAAAAATGGAGATTTACATTTTAGACAGCGGCAATATGTACAAATATTAACTAAATATACTCTTTTTCTCTTCGTCTCTCAGTGTTTCTTTCCCACACATACTTTCGTGAATTAGCAGCTGATGAACCATATTGATGCATCAATAAGATTTCCAGACAACTGTATCAATCTTCTAATCTACTACTAGCAACATCACACTGAATTGTTACTTTTCCCCTCAGTCAAGTTAAAATGGCTGGTACCAAAAATTAAACAAACGGCACTGATCTTATCTAACTGGCAAGAAAATACTTCAGTTGTCTAGGAGAGATTGCTGAATACACAAAAAACAAGGTATGACTCACCTGTACATTAGCTTACTAAAGCCCAGCCAATATGAAAATGGTCACTGACACTGAATTTAAGGTGTTATAAGTGACAATAACTGATATATTGAGCAATATAAACGTATATGGTCAAAAACTGAACAGGTTCCATTACTTTAGTTAAATAGTGTTTTACTGTTTGGTATACTTATCAATTGTTAGTTTTCCAGTGTGGTTTAGTTCTCAATTTTCTAATTTCTTAAACTCAAATAAACCTAGAACCAGAAATCCAAAGATTTATTACATGCTTCTATGATCTAAGAATAGCTCAAGCAGTCTGAATTGAAATTCATGGAGTTACTGAATAATAAGCCTTAGTAGAGGAGTGTACAGGATTATATTAAAAAATCTCTCCAAATGTGTGGGCCAGTTGTGTTTTTTTGCATTTTTTACTCAACATTTTGCCATTAACTGAATGGGCCATTGTTTGTTTACTTTTTTAAAACTGCCTATTTGCTTAAACTAGACACCAAACATTTTGTGTAAAGCCCAGAGATTGTAGTTGGGGTCAGAACAGAATGGTATGTAATAAGCCTGGGATTTTAAGGCATTTAACGTAAGACTGGTAAATAATACAGGTATCAAAATGTGTATTGCAACTGTGTGATATCACAATGCAAAAATGTGACAACATGCATCATGGAGAACAGACACTTTATTAATTTTGCCCTCTGATACAACTTCATTGTTTGAACACCAGTGTTTACAAACAACCAGCACCAATCAACCGCCAGCTCCAGCACTCCTCCTGCCTCTCAGCTCTAGGGCAGTTAGTGAGTGCAATTTGTTTTGTTTCAATTAGAGATACTGAGTTCACAATGTCATATTTTCATGGTATTTTAGACAATAAAAGAATTGTGGGATGAGAGTATTGCTACACTCATAGTATAAATTTCCAAATTTTGTCACATTTCTAACTGTGCTTTTCTTATATAATGTTTAAAGAGACATTATTTAGTGCTTTAGTGCTCACCAGCACTTCCCGTAGACTAGCTCCAACACAACACACCTGATTCACCTCCTAAAATAGAATCACACACTAAGGCATCAGTGCTAGGTAAGGAAATCAAAAACTTTAGTCAAAGTTTATCAAATTACTTTCGCTCATCATTCATAAGCAACGCCCATGTCATCATGGGTCTGAAATGATTATGGGCTGCACAAAATGAAACAAAAATTAAATTAAAGGAGTTTCAGGGTCCCACCCCTGGCACACATAGAAAGCAAAGCATGCTGTGATATTGTAGATTCAACGATAATGAAAGCAAGATTTCTATCATGACAGCTTTGCTCTTTCCCAAGTATAAGGTCAGCATGTGTAGAGCTGTGCGCCTTCTTGGCACAAGTACACTGGATGTCATAGAAGAGAGAAGAGGTGAGGGGAGAAAAACAGGGAGAGATCAGTGGCACCTCTGTGTTACAAGCTCTTAGCACCCAAGCACCATAGTGCTACCACATACATACACACACACACACACACACACACACACACACACACTCACACACATGCCATTCATCAGACTGTGCCTCACTGCAGTGCTCTGGGAACTTAGATCCCTCTTAAACAAACACAGAGACCACATCTCTGCCCCCCTGCCTGTGCCAGGTATCATGTTCTGGCTCCTGAACTTTCATCAAGTCCAGTGACCAAAAATGTTGAAAGCCAAATTACTAGTTTAAAGAACTGTATTGTCTCTATTTGACCCATTTTTAATGTAAGGTCAGTGACTGTAGATAATTCTGACGTGCTTCCCTGTACTTAGAAATGAAAATCTGACTAAAACATAAAATTTATGCAAAGCATATATGGTACAGTACAGTGTGTGAAATGTTGAATAAAAATAACTGCCCCAAGACGTTTTCATGACTCTTTTTTAAATGTGGATCGTGCAGTGTGCCTATGTTAAAATATCATATGCATCATGTAAAATGTCTGCAAGTATTGTGATATATTTGCCACATCGCCCACCCCTAAGAACAACTGTGTCAGTTTCAACTTTGCATAATATTTATTTTTTTTACTTATTCATCTATCTGTGGTGATTTCCAGTGTAACTCAGACACTGCAAATATAGATGAGGCTGAAAGGAACTGACCTTTTTCTGGAAGCTTTTAACAGAACTGTGAAATGTGGACATCCTTGAGGTTCAAGTATGAATTCATTTATGAAAGTCAAAGAAACAAAAACAGCGATGACGATAGTTCAAAATCAAAATTACAGGAT